>NC_068359.1:14767647-15035147 GCF_020536995.1 Dreissena polymorpha | reverse complement strand
AGTTACTAACACAGCCGAAACAGTCAAAAGCCTGCAAACACGCAGTTACTAACACAGAGGCAACGGTCAAAAGCCTGCAAACACGCAGTTACTAACACAGAGCCAACGGTCAAAAGCCTGCAACACGCAATTACTAACACAGAGGCAACGGTCAAAAGCCTGCACACAAACAGTTACTAACACAGAGGCAACGGTCAAAAGCCTGCAAACACGCAGTTACTGACACAGAGGCAACGGTCAAAAGCCTGCAAACAAGCAGTTACTCACACAGAGGCAACGGTCAAAAGCCTGCAAACACACATTTACTAACACAGCCGAAACAGCCAAAAGCCTGCAAACAGGCAGTTACTAACACAGAGGCAACGGTCAAAAGCCTGCAAACACACAGTGACTAACACAGAGGCAACGGTAAAAAGCCGGCAAACACGCAGTTACTAACACAGCCGAAACAGTCAAAAGCCTGCAAACACGCAGTTACTAACACAGCCGAAACAGCCAAAAGCCTGCAAATACGCAGTTACTAACACAGCCGAAACTGTCAAAAGCCTGCAAACACGCAGTTACTAACACAGAGGCAACGGTCAAAAGCCTGCAAACACACAGTTACTAACACAGGGGCAACGGTCAAAAGCCTGCAAACACACAGTTACTAACACAGCCGAAACAGTCAAAAGCCTGCAAACACACAGTTACTAACACAGAGGCAACGGTAAAAAGCCTGCAAACACGCATACTAACACAAAGGCAACGGTCAAAAGCCTGCAAAAACGCAGTTACTTACACAGAGGCAACAGTCAAAAGCCTGCAAACACGCAGTTACTAACACAGTCAAAATAGTCAAAAGCCTGCAAACACGCAGTTACTTACACAGAGGCAACGGTCAAAAGCCTGAAAACACGCAGTTACTAACACAGCCGAAACAGCCAAAAGCCTGCAAACACACAGTTACTAACACAGCCGAAACAGTCAAAAGCCTGCAAACACGCAGTTACTTACACAGAGGCAACGGTGAAAAGCCTGCAAACACGCAGTTACTAACACAGCCGAAACAGTCAAAAGCCTGCAAACACGCAGTTACTAACACAGCCGAAACAGCCAAAAGCCTGCAAACACGCAGTTACTAACAAAGAGGCAACGGTCAAAAGCCTGCAAACACGCAGTTACTAACACAGCCGGAACAATCAAAAGCCTGCAAACACGCAGTTACTAACACAGAGGCAACGGTCAAAAGCCTGCAAACACTCAGTTACTAGTACAGCCGGAACAATCAAAAGCCTGCAAACACGCTGTTACTAACACAGAGGCAACGGTCAAAGCCTGCAAACACACAGTTACTAACACAGCCGAAACAATCAAAAGCCTGCAAACACACAGTTACTAACACAGCCGAAACAGCCAAAAGCCTGCAAACACACAATTACTAACACAGAGGCAACGGTCAAAAGCCTGCAAACACGCAGTTTCTAACATAGCCGAAACAATCAAAAGCCTGCAAACACAGAGTTACTAACACAGCCGAAACAGCCAAAAGTCTGCAAACACACAGTTACTAACACAGAGGCAACGGTCAAACAAAAGCCTGCAAACACGCAGTTACTAACACAGAGGCAACAGTCAAAAGCCTGCAAACACGCAGTTACTAACACAGTCGAAACAATCAAAAGCCTGCAAACACACAGTTACTAACACAGCCGAAACAGCCAAAAGCCTGCAAATACACAGTTACTAACACAGAGGTAACGGTCAAAAGCCTGCAAACGCACGGTTACTAACACACCCGAAACAGCCAAAAGCCTGCAAACAAACAGTTACTAACACAGCCGAAACAGCCAAAAGCCTGCAAACACACAGTTACTAACACAGAGGCAACGGTCAAAAGCCTGCAAACACGCAGTTACTAACACAGAGGCAACGGTCAAAAGCCTGCAAACACGCAGTTACTATCACAGTGGCAACGGTCAAAAGCCTGCAAACACGCAGTTACTAACACTGCCGAAACAGTGAAAAGCCTGCAAACACGCAGTTATTACACAGAGGCAGCCATCAAAAGCCTGCAAACACACAGTTACTAACACAGAGGCAACGGTCAAAAGCCTGCAAACGCGCAGTTACTAACACACCCGAAACAGCCAAAAGCCTGCAAACACACAGTTACTAACACAGCCGAAACAGCCAAAAGCCTGCAAACACACAGTTACTAACACAGAGGCAACGGTCAAAAGCCTGCAAACACGCAGTTACTAACACAGAGGCAACGGTCAAAAGCCTGCAAACACGCAGTTACTATCACAGAGGCAACGGTCAAAAGCCTGCAAACACGCAGTTACTAACACAGCCGAAACAGCCAAAAGCCTGCAAACACGCAGTTACTTACACAGAGGCAAGGGTCAAAAGCCTGCAAACACACAGATACTAACACAGCCGAAACAGCCATAAGCCTGCAAACACGCAGTTACTAACACGGAGGCAACGGTCAAAAGCCTACAAACACGCAGTTACTAACACAGAGGCAACGGTCAAAAGCCTGCAAACACACAGTTACTAACACAGCCGAAACAGCCATTAGCCTGCAAACACGCAGTTACTAACACAGAGGCAACGGTCAAAAGCCTGCAAACACACAGTTACTAACACAGCCGAAACAGCCAAAAGCCTGCAAACACGCAGTTACTAACACAGAGGCAACGGTCAAAAGTCTGCAAACACGCAGTTACTAACACAGAGGCAACCGTCAAAAGCCTGCAAACAAACAGTTACTAACACTGCCGAAACAGTGAAAAGCCTGCAAACACACAGTTGCTAACACAGCCGAAACAATCAAAAGCCTGCAAACAGTCGATGAAAAAAACACGGTCGTTGTTGTCATTTTATATCAAAATTACGGAGATCTAGAATTTTTTAGTAGTTTCGATACGGAAAAAACACTTTATATTTAAATTATTCATATATTTAACAATCAATTATGGCCATCTAAGTAAAACACTGGTCTATCTGATATAAGCTAACATAAGAAGGTACAACCTTGTAGTCACTCACTAAGTTAAATCTGTATACTTGCCCGACATTTTTGTTGACCACCTAAACGAACAGATGTAAGATTAACTCGAAAATACCATCGTAGATGTACTTTTGATTCACTTTGGATAAGAAACACTAACGCTATCAACAAAACATGAAAAGGATAAGTAAGCATACTAGGATTTGCAAACGGATCTAAATATGTTTAAATCCTGAAGATTTCGAGTATTTTGTAATATATTTTAGACATACCACTTAAGATGTTTACTTGCAATTAAGACCCATCATTAATGATCTCTATCTGTATCTAAATATACTTTGACAAAACAGGATGCTTTCGTTCTGGTTAAAAGACAAACAAAGTGAAACTCAAATTGCATCTAACTGTCGAAGCTTTAGAAATGTTTTGCTTTAAAATGTTTTATGCTTTTGTTGCTATTAAAGAAAAGACACTTTTATCCATTACTTAAAAACCGATGAAGAATTTTGAAGACATCAAGGTGATTAAATCGTTTCTACATTTTGTTTCTACGCATTCGAACAATGCATTCGAAGGAAAGTATCGGAGGTTTTAAACCGTTTAAGCGCACAAAGCTCACACTTGAACGCGATATATGCTCAAAACATTTAATTGCAAAGAAAAAGGTCGTCTACCATTAAAGACCATCTCACCATTTTCACGTTTTGGTAAATTAACAGAATTTAAAAAAAAGTTGTTTCAGATTCGCAAATTTTCGTTTTAGTTATGATTTTTGTGAGCAAACAAAAAACCTAAACATTTACTGTGCTATAAAAATGCATCTTTTAACAATTTAAAGTGGCCTTTTCACCGATTTTGGCATATTTTAAAGTTTGTCATTAAAAGCTTTATATTGATAAATGTAAACATTGGATCTTAAAAACTCCAGTAAAAAATCAAGAATAAAATTAAAAAAGGAAAAACAAGTAGCCGGTGTCAGGGCTCGAACCAGTGACCGCCGGAGTCCTGGAGTTAGGCTGAAGTAAAACGCGTTAGCCCTCTCGGCTATTCCGCCGGATGTACACAGGTGATGTAATTTAGAACTAATATAAGCAATCTTCGTAGTTTCGTTAATTTAAACGACAACAACAGAACTCTCCAAATTATTCAATCGTTTCGCGTTGCAACGCTTTATAATTTTTAGGTTTTCAAATCGTCAAAAGATACATATAATGGCTATATTGAACTATGGTAAATGTACAGTAATACTGTTACCTCACAAATATCATAACTAAAACGAAAATTTGCGAATCTGAAACAACTTTTTTCAATTTTGTCAATTTACCAAACCGTGAAAAGATCCCTTTAAAACCCTGAAAATTTTAAAGCGTTGACACGCGAAACGATTGAGTTATTTGGAGAGTTCTGTTGTTATGGTAATATTTTGTTATATTTTGTGATACTGCGAGTATTGCTTCTATAAAGTATAAAATACTCTCTTTTTTGTATGAGCACGGACGGCCAAGAGGTCTTAGTGGTAGACTATTACTCCAGGACTCCAGAAGTCAGTGGTTTGAGCCTTGTTGAGGGTTAATGTTATTTATTATTGTATTGTTGTTGTTTTTTTACTTGAGCTTTTTGGATATAAATTATTACATCATATCGCGTTTGTAAACATACTTATTTTTTATAAATTAAAAAAAATGATTATTAATAAACGAAGCTTTTTTCCTGTACGAGTCTGCGTAATTGGTGGTATTACGCCGCCTCATTTACATTTTTTTTAAATCTATTCATTTTGACAACATGTTTTGTCTTGCAAAAAGTGTATCTATGTTTGTCTGAACGCTCGTGTTAAAATGATACCAATTTACCAAAAAACTAAATGCACGAATACCCTGAACACGAAAAATATGTTGGGAAATAATTTGCAAGAAAAGGCAATCATTAATAAAGCAAGGTTCTGGGAAAACGGGGTTTAATACATTTGCGGGCTGCACAATCTTATTTTGGGCGACACTTTATGCACATGCATTAAGCCCAGTTTTTCCCGCACGGGACCCAGTAATGATCGTCGCATGCCTGTAAGTGCCGACTGAGGAAATAAAAATAGCATACCATGCTGGAAAGATTTCATTTAGTCATCGATGACTTCTTGAAATATTCACTATCAGTTTTTATACTTAACGTTTTTTTTTTAATAAAATAGTGCCATAATATACTTAAATTGTGTTAATTTCACTGTGGGGCCTCTGCGACGTTTTAATAAAACGTAAGGTAAACCCAATTCAAGATGGATATAAAAGTGCATTCACATTGCACATTCATCATGAATATTGTGTTAGAAAAGTGTTTTAATAACGCAATAAGTGTCTATTTGGCACGCTGTTATCTGCGAACATATACGCCTCTTAAACAACTGGGGGATGATGGTGTACATGTATCAATTTTTGGATGAGTTTGCTGCACGTGTTTCCTCTCCACCCCCACTCTCCATTTGAACGTTGCCTTCAGTAACTTCCGGTATTTTGTATGTGTTATGGGTTAATAAAACAGGCCATGTTCTTGCCGTTTTAAAAAAGGTGTCTATTCATATGACATGTGTTATGCGAAAATAAGTCTTATGCCAAATGAGCATTTGTCAAGTCGAGTGAGGAGTCATCCAGTCCGCTAAAGTCACCGCGAAGTAATGCGTGACTCTATAGCGGACAGGGTAGCTGCCGGTCAGACTGCGCAAATGCGCTTGCCAGTCCAGAGCTACATTGGCCGCATACAACATTCGGCATATAACTCATTTTCGCATGACGCGGGTTATATTACAAAAGTATAATTGTTCGCAACATATCACGACATATCATTTAAAAGTATTTCAACCGTGCTAAACTTCCAATTTATTTCTAGTAAATGAACATGTATTTATAACATGTTGCTAGTAATAATAACACAACCCCAATGTTATATTTATAATATATTTTTTATTTTTTTATTGCACATAATATACTGATATATTGATATAAATTGATACATTGATATCGAGTTCCAGTCCAATCTGTATTCCGGGGTGTTTGTCCTGAAAGTATAAAACACGAATCCCATGATTTGGAGAGTTTTGTTGTTGTCGTTATTTTGGTGACACTACGAGGATTGGTTATATAGATTATAAAATTTACCACGTATTGTTTGAGCGAGTGGCCTAAGCGTGAGACTTTTATTCCAAGGGTCAGTGATTCGAACCAAGTTGAGGTTTACTTTTTTCATTCTTTAAATATATTCTTGTTTTTTTACCGGAGCTTATAGGATCCATTTTTTACATTTTTCAATATAAAGCATTTAATGACAAACTTCAATCCATGCCAACATCTGTGAAAAGGGCCCTTTTAAATGCGCTTGCTCGCATCTCTTATTTACAATAAAGAATGGAATGAGCCTCGTTCTGGGAAAACTGGGCTTAATCAATTTGCATTAAGTGTCATTCCAGACTAGCCTGTGCAATCCACAAAGGCTAGTCAGGGACAACACTTTCTGTCTAAAGTGGATTTTCGTTTAGGAGAGTCTTCCTTTAAGCGAAACATTCTTTAAAAGCTAAAAGTATCGTCGCTTGTTAGCGTGTGTGGATTACACATGCTAATTTGGGACAAATCTTTACGCACATGCATTAAGCCCAGTTTTCCCGGAACGAGGCTCAAATAGTATCATTTGCTGTGACATTATCACCAGCATCTTACTTGTTCTGTGTTGCTCTAGTATCTAGATCCTCCAGCAGCACCATTTGATGCGGTTTACTCTGCACCACAACCTACACCCTACGTTGCGGTCTCCCATTTGTCCACCGGTACTCACGCCATCATTGTCGTACAGCATTCCATCGTCGCCCATCTCGCCATCCAATTCGTACATCATTTCCTTACCGCCCATGACTGCAGAATAAACAGAGAGAAAATGCGTGTGTGCATGTGTTGTACGTTCAGTTAGTTCATTTGTGATATACTTTCAATTGACAAAATTACCAACAGTGCCGCATATAACTACAAATGTAAAATGAAAAGGTAAATGATCGGTTTACAGACTGAAATTGATAACGTAACATCTTCAAACGAATGTCAACTTTACCCCGACCCTTACCCCTCCTCCCCCCCCCCCCCCGATCAGTGGGATGTAGGTCGCCCTGCCACACTCTTAGCGATTTGATGCCACGGTTAGTTGTATTATGTTCCTAACATGAACCCATTTATACAACTGCATAATATACTATACTGAGGCATAAAAATAATGAAAGACTGTGTATAAGTGTATATGTGTTGTATGCTCAGAAAGTTCGTTTGGGACATAATAATGTTAATATTTAAAATTATTATGTTATATATAAATATAATACAAGTGAAAATTAATGCTAGCAAAACGACAGTATAGTTTTCATAGAGTAAGCATTTGACTGACTGTGAAATACATCATTGCATTGGAATTCCATTTGACATGTACGCTGCTCTTTGAACGATTAACTTACCGCCGCCCATTCCTCTGCCATTGATGAAGGGATTTCCGAGGACTGCAATAAAATACATATAAGCAGTGTGAATACATTGACTCAAAACGAGACGTCCATCGGTTTAGCTGGATGTTAACAGAGTGATGTTTAGGATTCTGTCTTGATGTATTTTGCATAACAAACAATCCGCCCCTTGTTTATCAAATGTTGACGTTTCTATGTGTTTGCAAACGATTTGCTTGAAGAAAAGTACTTTAGTGAATATTTGAATACAAAAACATGTTTTTCACAAACTTTGAGGAATTTATAAAAATGTAAATGCTGAGAAAATGACTTATTTTATAATAAAACTATTAAACGAATTATTCTAAATTGTAGTACAAATGTAAGGGTACATAGGTAAATAAAGATATGGGCATACACTATACTATTATAAACGGATTAAACGATACGTTAATGCTTTGTGGTTTACTTCTAATTTGTAAGACAAGAAAAGAGTAATGAAAATGCTGACTTACCGCACGAGGTGGCCAGGAAGACGACCAAGAAAGCGCAGAGCAGTGTAGCCTTCATGGTGGATGTTTTCAGGTTCTTGATGCAGGTAGAGAAACTAAAAGAAACGCCATCGTGTAAAGACTTCATTGATGCCAGAATATCGGTGAGCAGTATAGGAAATATACATATATATATAATATATATAATAGGAAAAATATTTGGATCTTTTTTCGTTCCAGTTTGTTTGCAAATATGGGTATATGTTATACAAGAGCAAATAAATATTGCTATTTATACAACAAAGACCATGCTTATATAAACAAGCATTTATAATATTGAATGCGCATTTAAGTACCCGATTGCCATTTCAAAAGGAACGTTCTGAACTAAGATCCATTAACCCACTATGTTAACTATATAACTATGTATTACATTACTGTATGGAGTGTTCAAAACTAGCATTTGATATACATCTTTTTTAGCAAACTCCCGCTGATGATGGTAAAATGCCGTTACATTAAACATAACGAAAATGAAAATGCAGTTGCAGATAAAAAAAACTCTTAGTGTAAAATATGTCGCTAACAAGAATTGCAGACAATAGAACCTACAATGCTTCCATTTCGTACTAAATTATACTGAAATTTTACAAAATGATAACATTGTAAAGCTTGGACTTAAAATGTATGAAATAATACATTTACAAACATTATTTTTATTTAATTACTGTATATATTCGCTACTTATTGAACGATTTCACTGCGCTTACAGCGGTCAATGTGTATTGACGTTTATGTTAAGCACTATTAAAGTCACATTAGTTCTATGAACAGTCATTCGGGATCCGCATATAAATGTTTCAAAACCGTTGGTTAATACTGGATATATATTTATAAAATAATTTTTCTTGATAATGTGTCTTATTTAATGTCGCGCCGAAGGCTCGTTGAAATATTAATTATTAACATACTTCTGCCGTCGTGTGCATCAGACAAATAATTGACTAATTAAGGTCAACGTGCGCATAACTTATTTATCAACATTACGTCTGAAGATTCGCACGACTGTAAAATGATTAATCTAGTGAATGTAATTTTATGTTATACATATATTTTCATAAAGTATTGAATATGTAATATATTGTTATGCATACTATTTTAAAATGTTGTGACGTCTAAAGGTGTTTATATTGTCAATATTTTTTAATGGCATCGTACCCACACTGAACATTGGTATAACTGTGACTTCCATAAAGGAACATAGAAGTCTCTGTGCATTTTATGTTAATAAGTTTTGTTTCGGAGATTATTTGAAACCGAATTCCCTTAAGAACCGGTAAAAAATATCAATTACCGAATCTAGTGACTAATACATGGCCGAAATACGCGCTCAAAACTTTTCAAAAACAATAAGCCATTACTGCTAAATAATTAAAATGAAGACAACATCAATAAAAAGCATTACCAAATAAAAAAAAGTCCACTCACCCTTAAAGAAGGAGGTCTTTTGCAGTCGATGAAAAAACACGGCCGTTTTTGTCTTTTTATACCATAACTACGGATGTCTTCAAGTTGTTTATTTGTTCTCATTCGGAAAAAACACTTTAAATTTCGAGTATTCATAAAAACAGCAATCCATAATGACCATCTAAATATAACAATGGTCTATCTAATATAGACTAAATAAGCAGTTACACCACTGTAGCAAGTTGTATCTTTATCTACGCCAGACCTTTTCATATTTTTGTACTAATAAATGTATCTATTTATATACTCGAATCAACTATCACAGCTGTTAGATTGATTCGCTTTTGATAACGAAACACTTACGATATCAACCCGTGAAGACGATCAGATATCATACTAGGATTTACACACGGATCTAAATGTGATTTTATCCTGGAGATTTAAACTTGTTTTCATATATTTCGGAAAAAACACTTACGCTGTTTAGTGACTGATCATCAGTGATTTTTATCTTTATCTTTTTTCAAGAAATAAGTAGACAAAACAGGACGCTTTCTTTCACACTTGGTCGAGGTTTATTCACGGACATTTAAGTGCGAGCACACTGTAATCTTATAGCATAAACATTTAAATCCAAATAGCAAACTCTAACTCGATAAACATATAGAGCTGACTTTTGTTTTTGTTTTAACAGCACTTAAATTTAATGAGGTCAGTCAAAAGTAACGTCAGTAATGTCTGCCGATGTTATGCTACAGACACTTTAACATTTTGAACTGTGTCATTATCTTGGGTAGCTTCTTTTAGCGCATGTGTTTTTTAAGTTTTTACACAATATTTAGCTTGTCCATTTGTTTGTGTATAATATAATTCACGTGTTATATGCTTCATCCGATTCATTTTGATAAACGTTAGGAATTTTTCACTTAAAATTTAGTTTAATTGTCACTTACTAACGCAACCAACGCAGCTTGACTTTTTCGTGATTTTAACTACGGATCATTTGAAACATGCATCTACTTAAATAAGATAAGAAACACGTTTCCCATCAACTCGCTAGCAAAATCACTAGAACCGGAATCCGCATTTTCATTTAGAAACTGCCATTGATGAATTGGCGCCTTTTATAGGTTTACTTTGATTTAACTTATTCTGGATGTTCACATTGAAAATTTTTAGGCCTTGTCCGAATCTGGTTCACGTGCGTCTAAAGTCCAAAAACTAGTTCATCACTTACAATTGTAAAACAGAAATATTAAACGACTCTAGAGTCAACAGTTATGACTTCATCTTGATAAATCAAAGCGCTGAAAGCACCGAAGTTGTTCGCTGTTGTATAATCTTAGACGCAGCTTAATTTTTAAAATTATGTTATAGCTTTTTATATCGCAAGTTTGAAATGAACCAACCCATTCAAATTTATAAAGAGTGTGTTTTAAAGAACAGGTCGAGATGAGTTTTTTTTTTCAAATCATTAATATAAAAAAATTAGCTTCATAATGGGAAAACAGGGCTTAATGCAAATGCGTTAATTGTCATTCGAGTACCAGAGACTCTTAAACAAAAAACACAATAGAACTTAGAAAGTGTCGTCCTTGATTAATTGTTACGCTCACAACTAAAAAATCAGAAAACTTTTCTTAACACTTGCAAGGTCACGTGTTAAACTAGTCACAAGGTCAAATCTTAAAAAAAAATCGAAATCAATTACAAAAAATAAACAGCAGTATTGGTGCATCAGCAACTATACTTAGTACAAACTGATGGACACATAAAGCAACTTTTCACAACATACATATGTTATATGCCTATAAACAGCAAATAGATGTAATGCAAACCATTGGCATGCTTTTGATATGATCCGACCTTGCAGACTCTTGACTTGTTCTTCACTCGGCGGATGGCTGCATGGTTCCATTTGTCTTCAATACATTCTTCTGTAGCCAGCACACTGACGATGCGCTCTATCCTTTTTGCCCTACCGATGTCGGTGTCTTGTCGAAGCGTGACTTCCGTGGCAAAAGTATTTAAAATCATGATACTACATGTTGGTGATTGATTGACATTGACCAACGTTGTTGCAATTCGAAGTGCATACATGTCCTTCTCAAACTGTTGGACAGGTTCGAGCATAAAATCAGAGTTGACGTCTTCGTCGTCATCTGTGAAAGCTCCACAAATACGCTTAAAACCGCCTGGGCCATACAAGGAAGTATCATGTCCATTGATACCTTAACGCGCCTAGCCCTGTTGGACTTGCCCACCTGGAATATAGGTCTCGAGCCTATCGAGTAGGATCTTGTTGCTGCTTAAAAAGATATCTGCAGGTTCTTAAGAATGTCGTACCACAGCAATGCTTCGTCTTCTATTTCTGCAATTATGACCTTTTCAGACAGTATAAGTAGGGAGAAGCTCAAGATCAATAATTGCTTCACCCGCATCCTTAATTGGTACCCCGTTTGCACTAACGAATCAGGCTGAATGGTCAAACTGTGGACGTGAAGTGACCGGCAACTGATTAAATGCCCTCGTTGAGATGATGGTCCGTGAAGCACCTGTATCTGCCGTGAACGTTACCGGATGACCGTTTACATTGCCGTGTACATACACCCCTCTGCCAGCTTCCTTGGCCTCCGTACCACCCTATTGGTAGCGGCTTTATCCGTATGGCCAATGCCCTGTTGCTTCACCTCCCGCCTATTATGGCCTTCGCAGCTCTCTAATGGGACCTCCCTTTGGCCGCAAGGGCTAGTCCCTTTTCTTTTAAAGGGTTGTCTGCTGTCTTGCTTGACTCGGTCTCGATGATTGGAGAGCCTTGTTTAGTGGCCGTACTCTTCCTAGCGTAGTGATCCTTCTCATGGCACTTGAAACATTCGACTTCCCTTTTCACCCGGGGTCTTCTTTTCCCATTCCAGTGCCTCTAGATATTCTAGCCTTTTAAGGATCTGCTGCATTAGTGTCTCCTGGCGGTCATTGGTGGACCAATGCTGTTTCTCCGTGTTAGGACTACGCATCTCATTAGTCTTGTGCTGCCTCTTGTAATTTCGGGCGGCCCGGTGTCCCGATGTCGCTGCTTGTCGTCGATCTCTATGCACTCTGTTGCTATCCTAGTAGGTCGGCACTGCTTCCAATCGCCTTTATGGGTGCTTTTCGTGTTTTACAAGACGGACACAGCATAGAAGACAGCATCTTCAATATTGGATGGCTCTTTATTCAACTCGACTTCAAAACGAGCGTCCTGGTATAGGAGACCTCAGATACCAACGATTGGTAGTTACTAACCAGCGATGCGTAAAGCTGCGTAAAGACAAACACGGCCACCTGCCCTTCTATGTTTTGCAGCAGATGGTTTAGCCTTCGCTCGTCTCCCCAACCTATGTGGTCTGCAATGGTATTTAGCATGGCAATCCAAACTTGCCAGTGTTTCATTGCTGGTGAATGGGGGCATCTTGATCCGCTCATTGATAGGCATGCATAACAGTTGGGGAGCCCGCTGATGAAGCGGAGTAAACTGATGAGTTGCAGGCGCTGCCCACCGTTGATTGCTATCCCCCACTGCATGGAAGCTTGGAGCATCCGGCCCACGGGGGAACATGTTGACATTAATTAGGGCCGGGCAATCGAGGGACGAAGCAGGCTGTTGCAGTGAACTACTCTGATCACCAATCGGCATAGCTTTGGTGCTAGTCTGCGCAATGGCAAATGCCTCTGCGTGGGCCCCCTTTACTGCATTAACCTCAGTGGCAAGGTCTCTGATACAGCACTGAAGCGTATCTACGGCCTTCCAGAGGTCACGAGATGATCTACTGCAAGAAGGTTGTTTGCTTAGACTCATATGCCGGTGCGTAGAATCGCTATCAGAGGCTTCTGACACTCTTTCCGGATGGGTATAAGCGGCGCCTGGACTCCCTGCATTAACCGGACCATCCTCCTTGTAAGGGAGATTAAACTGCACGTCAGGGTCACTGTTGGCCATTTAATGTTATGTTGTTCAATCAAATGTCTCAATAAATGATTTAAAATTATCAGAGTTCAATTTTCTGTTTAGAATAACATTGCTATTCTTGGTTGTTGTTACTTTTTTATTACTTGTCTCTGGACATAAAGTCAAAAGATGCACTTTATTTTCGTTAACTTTTATTTATTATTTTTACACAATAAATAGCGTACGTTCGTTTCAATGGATCCACAGAAACTTTCATGAAGCCCACCGCTGCCACAAAAAAAATGTTGCGTTCCGAGCGATAGTAAATATAATTTGGTAGTGTGTAACCTTCAATGAATCGACAGACGACGTTTCCGTATTTACAAAATATGTTCATGTAACATATGAATACAAATAACTATTAAACGATATGTTTAGTCAAATTGTCATTCTACAGTATGTAAAATAGCTTCCGTCCGAACGAATGAGTGTGAAGCATCTAGGCTATACATTTCATTCAGTAAAAATAAATCTTCATTGTTTACATTGCGTAGATCAACTTAGAATTAAATCACCGCGAGCCCAACATAGACTTTAATGTGACGCTATAATGTATAATAATAGTCTTACTCTTAATATTAGCTTATACATTACAAGTAGCAGTTTTAAATATTCCAAATCATCTCACGATGAATGTTACTTTATTATTTACTTCAACAAAGTGAAGGAGTTGCAAACTAAAACTGACTGACAAATCAGTCCTATATATACTAAGAGCTCTAGGTCGAACCAAAAACATGGTCGATCGACCACAAATTTTGTGGACCAAACGCTACCGACGTACCGTAATGTAAATATCCACCCAAATGATGGTCGATCAGACACTTACGACCAAAATTATTGGTCGATGACGTAATTTGTGATACAAGTATTCTACAGTTCCTAGGCAACGCCGGAAGCAATATGGCGGATGAAACATTTTCCGATTTTAACAACAAAGTGTTTAAAAATGAAAATGAGCTGTTTAAAACCATTTATGACAAATGTTTACAGCAAAATTATGGAATATATTGCCTAGGACCTGTTCTTTCTAGTACGTACCTTAAAATTAAACTAACATGACTTTTAAACTGATATTTAAAAATCTTAAAGTCAGACATTTCTCGACTAAACAATGTTACCGCTGACATAAAACGGAGCGGAATTTACACTCGAGTATAAAAGAAAACATGGATTAAGGACTAAGACCTTTTGGATATAACTGGAGATTTGTTCTGGATCTTACGAAAATCGTACTGTTATAAATTACTGGAAGGGCGAAACAATGCCTTCTTGTGAGCTGCATCAGTAACAATCTACAAAGCATGAAAGGAAGGTAAGTTTTTTAGAATAATCACTACCCATAGTAGTAGATTGCATCAATATAGTCTAATATCGACCGGGTACGTTTAAGTATCGTATGCGTTGAAACGTTTGTAACTATTAGTTTTGTCTTGACTGTAGTCACATTTCCTATAAATTGTAAGATCTCTTTAGGACTGAAGCGTCTCAACATTTGCCATTCAACTGTGATGGGTGTGTTAAATGACTTCTTTTCAAGTGTTTTTACATAGGAAAAATTAAGCCAATGTTATTGCATACCCTGTTTCAATGATTTTTTTCAAAAAACACCATGTGAATGGAAATATGATAAAGTGACTCCTTTAATTAAAAACGAAAGTAAGTCTGAAACGGGGAACTGTAGACCTGTTACTTTAACTTTCATATTATGTACAAGCCTGAAACGAATTCGAGGCTAGGCGTAGCCGGCATCAATATGATTTTGATAAAATATAAAAATTTAATTAAAATGTCTGATTTTCATCTGGTAATAGGACACAATACATTATTATGGTTTAGAATAACGGGGCTCTTTAAATGTGGAACCATGTCGTCTAAAAAATAGATACGCCAGGGCTTCTTCAAATAGCAGTCCAAAGATCCTCAGTTGGACGATTGGACGATTGGTCTGATATACATAGAACTGAATTGAATGTTGATCTTCAAATTTATATTTCATAGTCTCTGAGTATTGGACGAACATTTATCCTATTACCTGATGAAAATCGATAGTATAACAACGATCGTATAAACTTGAGATTTATACTATCGCTATTTTTAGATAAGAGTTGTTGTTTTTTTTTTCCAAAAAATGGAGAATCAGTTTTTGTCAACTAAGCGAAAACAAAATCGAAAAACATGCGATATTGATAATAAATCATGGAAAATAAGGAGGTAATGATAAAATAAATAGAATATTATGTGAGTTTTGGATAAAGATCAAATTCGGCTACCATGGCTCTAAGCCTCGCATGATAAATTTTATCTTTATCCAAAACTTACATAATATTTTCTTTGAAACAGAGGGTTCGCATTGCAATCATAAGACAAAAACAAAGACACACAATAAAGGTAAATCGTTTTATTTAAAAACGCTTGAACAAAAAAGAACTCCAATGACACATAAGTTAAGAAGTCTAGCCGATGAGGTCTACAATAACATTTTTGTTTGTTATTTCCACTCAGGGAGACCAATCACAAACGACACAATCTCACCACCACATAAAAATTGACACATGAAAACTGGTTTAGTTTATTTCCCAATGGGAGAGATGGTCCTTTAAATACAACCGCTTCGGTTTGTTTGGATGCATAGGAAAGGGACAAACTAAAATCCAGAGTCAGCGTTTATCCTTTGCAAATTGTATACGAACTAAATTCTTACCATTGCAAGAGACGTCACATATTACTAAATAACGGACATGTATGAAAAAACTTTTCACATGAGGGAAACTATGGCCCTTAAAAGTTCATCTCCACAAATTGTTGAAGCCTTCGCCTGAAAGAAGGTAGAAACTTAGAAAAATAACTACATCTAAATGAGAAAACGTCAATAAGGCACGGATGCCCCTACATTAAACTTGTGTCTCAAAAGTCCGCTTACGTCTAACACAGGCACTTTATTTCCAAATATATTGTTTAAATGATTGTTATATTGACGTTTGAGGTCATCCGGCAGGTAATAAAAACAACACTCAGGGTTGTAATTGGTGGAACGTAGTCTAAATATTGAATTAACATGTGAAATAAATACAAATGTGAAATTTGCCATAATGGTAGCCATTTGTGGCAAGCTAGCATAAAATAGCAAAACACATTTGCAAGTAAGCTTAAAATAGCAGAAAACATTGGCAAGTTAGCTAAAATAAGCAGAATAAATTGGCAAGTTAGCTTAAAATAACATATAAATTGGCAAGTTAGCTTTAATAAGCAGAATAAATTTGCAAGTAAGCTTAAATAAGCAGAATAAATCACAAAAAATAAAGTCCGATATATTGTATGGCAAAAACTTCGGAGAAGGAATGCGATTGTTACACTTGTAAGGACTAAACAATGGTGAATTGTAATAAATGCATTTGTGCCAAGTTATTTCACATTCTATCACTTCATTTCAATAGTATGGCAGTGGAAGCAATTGACCAAGCTACTATATGCATTTATTTGTTTGTTGACTTCTATTTGTGACCTTGACCTTTTAGGAAGGGAGATGATTGCTATACACAAAATGTCATCACATTATGGTTGTTATTTTCATTAAGGTACTGTTCAAGTATTATGATAAATAGTGATAAAGCTGTTTTATGGAGGAAAATTATCTTTGAACTCTAACGTGTTGCTTTGATCTTTGAGGTTGGGAGACACGTTTTTCACGCGACTTTTCTGGTTTTGCATAAGCGTGTTATTTTGAAATTATTTCTTTATTTAAGATGTTCAATTGTAAATTTGGCTTTTGACGTCTAAGGGTCACCTTGACTTTTGATGAAGGGAGACGGTTTTTACACGCCGTCTAGTGATTATGTAATTTTGTGCCAAGTTACTTCAAAATACAAATAATATAGCAACTTTATCGATGACACAGGTATTGTCAAGGTATTATGGCCAAATTTACTGGACAGTAATGTAACGTAATTTCAAATGCAATCAAGGATATAGCTGGGACAGATAATTTCTCACCAACGTACGGACGGACACTACAGTGCTATAAACGCTAGTCTTCGAAAGAGGGCATAACATTGATTGAACCTCGAATAAAAACAAACCACGCATTATGCGCGTATGTAAACTGAACTATCATTAATACAAGTGTAGTCAAAGGGGTATAACAGCTTACATCCTAAGTTGACATTTACAAGAGGTGCCTCGCATATAAGATAAGCTTAATTAATATCTAGAATGGTAACAAGGTGTAACGTCTGACCTTTTTTTTTAATTAAGTTACCCGAAATCAATTCATTTATTGATAATATAAACTTGTATAAATGGAGGGGCATGTACTTTGTTTATTGACATTTGTCGCCGTTAACAATAAATATTAAAGGCTCTATAAAGGTGAAAATACGTAATTATCTACAGATTTTTAAATATTTTTTTCATATTTTATTTATAAAGGTTATCAAAAAACAATATATATATGCTATTGGACGTAATAATAAAAATATGAGCAATACAACTTGTTTTGAGCTCAAAATAAAGTGTCCTCCAAGTCAATTGTGTTTACAAACAATCAGTTTATTTACATCGCTGTTTACTCGCGAAAGAGAAAGTGAAAGTGACTTAGGTCACCAAAATGATAACGATGACTTTTAACGTTTTCCGGTATCACTCACAAAGTAGGCCTCTTCTAAATGGTTAAAACGTTTGAAGTGATCTAATAAGTTACTTTCTGCTGGTAAAAAGTTGTTAAAATAGAATTAAAATTGAAATTTCTTTCGGCTATTTTTAGCATTTGTCAACGCTCTGAGGCTACACATCACGTTAGTTGCAAAAATGTAAACATTTCTTCCAATTATGATTCTTGACAACGTTGTACCTAAGCTGTGTTATTAGCAGTTTTTATGCAAGAGTAACTGAAATCCGGTAAAAAAAGACCAGTTGATATGCATAATAATTGGATTTGTGACCTTTATAGAGCCTTTAATAATAAAATCAAGTTATGGCAGCAAATAGACTACACTAGCGCTGCACATTAACACAATGTTGATGTTTTCTTTTAAATACCCTCACTTATTAACAATACACAAACAACCTATTTCATACAAGAGTAACATAAAGTGCAAAGTACTTATTTTGTATTTCAAATAAAGGGCAGTCCGGTGATTTAAGAGGTTTCGAAAACACATATACATTAAATGCATTTAGGCCACTCCAAATTGATCTGTTGGTCGTCGGATTTTCCGCACTTATTTTTTCAAAATGTAAAAAATATATATTATTTTTTTACCACTCACACTTATTTTTTTGTCCTTCTGTAACTATAGCGCATATTGTTGTTGTTTTAATTTGTGGAAAAAAACGCGATCTAGCAGAAACGATTTTCACGCTGAATACGAATGACAAATAATCAAATATAGTGTTTCGTAACTTTTTTAATCGATAACTGCAGACGCTTAAAAATTCGATCGAGACGACCAGAAAAAATGGCTTAATGCGCGAGCAGTTTATGTTTCGCTTTCGTGACCGTTTTCACAAATTGCGGTGAAAAGTTGCTGCCGCCAACCCTTAAAAATATAAACAAATCTTTAACGTTCTGTGACTTATTTGAATGTTTTTGTTTACGTTCGAACATGCAACTATCAGCAGAAGCCTGTTCAATTTCAAACAACATCGGAAAACATGACGTAATATTTTTTTTACCTGTTTTCATTAACTGGGCATACGGACGGTATTTCTCTATATCACGCCATCTACAAAATACTCTTCTCTCATTGGCTGTTTGACGTCACATGCTGACCCCTTATATTCTATATGGTGTCAGTAAAAAACAGTAGAAACATTCAAAATGGCCGCCCGGAATCGTCGATTCAACAGTAACAGCGCATTTGGATTTTCTACTGCTTATCGATATGAGGCTGTATAAAATAACTGGCTGCTCAAATATGTTTAGTACTATGTGACCTACAAAAGGACTTTCCGCGCTTTTTTTTCATTGGGTTCGTTATCAAAAATGAGTTTGAAGAGCAGAAAATTTAGATGCAGAATGACAGCACAATTTTCAATGAAACTTACAAATAACAATTTAACGAGTGAAGATATTCATATGACATGCATGGATAAGCGAAATATGTGTACTCATCTTTCATGGAGAGTTATTTTAAGCCATAAACATTCAGTGTTCAACATAGATAATTTAAGTGAAAGTGTGTTTTCCAAGCGGACCGTTTTCATGACAACTTTACAAGAAAGAACAGTGGCATGATTCTTGGTCAAAAATGGTAAATGACAAACATGGTTTGATTTATATGTTAGTGGATCTGCGTTTTATCATATTCATATTCTGCTTATTATGTTTGTTTTAACACCAGACCAAAACAACGTAACTGTAAACACGTGTCTTAAAAAGGTAAATAGTTTTTTGTACTAATAACCCAGCTCATAACATAAACCCCCACAAATTTTGGCCAAACTCAGAAGCAGAAAATTGAGATGGAAAGTTGTTGGCGTGATATAATCGTTACAGGGTTAGTTACTGACCCGATACGGTCGAGCCCCGATATGGCTTTCCACAGAACCGTATATCCCGTATCGGGTCAGTAACTTACCCTGTAACTATTAATATGTAGGCAAATTTGTATTATAACACAATTTTAAGTGAACAAAAATAATTCTAACACGGCACGCGACTTGTTTTCTATAGACAAAGAAGGAAATCAAGTGTGGGTTATTCTGCAATAACTTATGGGCAGAGCTGAATGTTTCGAAAATAGTTCCGAATAAATAAAGAAAATATTGCAGTAAAATACACGTGCTAACACCCGCTCTAAAAGAAATATAATAAATGTAGCATATATATAAATGTAATGAAACAACAAATTGTATATTTGGTGATAAGTGGCATAACCACGCCTACAAAGAATGTCATTTGTTAGGAAACGTAATTCATAAAACATTTATAGCATGTCAGCTTTTCAGTAGCATCAATAAACGTGACGTAATTAAGTTTCTACGATTGTTGTTTTCAATGAAAATGACGTCATTTGCAAAATATTTATGAATGAAAAGACGTTTGTACAAGTCAATGAGTATTGAAAAATATAGTTCACGTCCTAAAGCTTGAACCAAATCAATCAGAATCGTGTTAGAATCGAAATAATATTTTTATATGATGGTTTGTTGTCGAATAACCCACAGTAAGTTGTATAGATGCGTGTTATCGAATCACTCGTGCTTCGCACTCGTGATTTAATTCCTACGCATCTATACTCCTTACTGTGGGTTATTCTACAACAAACCATGATAGAAAAATATTATTTCTTAATTCTACCACGGCACGTAACTTGTTTTCTATATACAAAGAAGGAAAACTACCGTGGGTTATTACCCCGATATACCAACGGGGATAAGTATGACGTCACTTTGATTGTCCGCGCCCTGTTTATGAATGAAGACGACGTCATTTAATTGTCATTTTTGTGGTGACGTCACGTTTACGCGGAAACGTGGAGGGCGTTCTGTTAAACAATTCTCATTTATAACCTTTAAATCGCGGATAACATATTAACGAAATCGTGTTAGAATCGAAATAATCGACATGTAAGCGTTGGTTATTGCGGTAATAACCAACGGTATGTCGTTCCGATGCTTGTTATCAAACCACTCGGGCTACGCCCTCGTGGTTTAATTCCTACGCATCGGAATTCCATACCGTTGGTTATTACCGCAATAACCAACGGTTACCCGTCGATTATCTCTTAAACATAAAATCATTAAATGCTGGTTCTAAAAGTTTCACAGGGAAAATGTTTTATAATTTTTAAAATACATGCTTGACGGAACATGTTTAACAGCTAGGTCCGTGTATTTCAGAAACATCAAATAAGTTTTGTGTAATGTTTTAATTTATTTAAGAAAAATACAATACCGTACTAGCCATCGATATGCCCCTTTTAAATAGGGCAGCGACAATGGATTATATGCATGGCCTTTGTCCGACTGGCTGTCATTATTATGTTGATGATTGTCCCTCTTCAAGTACTATTGCAACATGGTATACCTTTTCACAGCTTGCACCATGGTATACCTTTTCACAGCTTTCACTGTTTTAAACTTCAAACAAATTTTAGCAGCAGTATGTAGACATGTGTCCCTCACATCAATGATATGTTTACATGTATATTTCGCGGTCAAAGGTCATATGCAACTTACGCCTATAAATATGAGGTCGATATATATTCTTTCTATAAGAATCGATTTGAATGTAAAATATAGCTGTTTAAACCTGTATCTCTTGATAATACAATATTTTTCTATCGAAATATGATTTCTTTATTCTTCGCTCTTCGCTCGCTCGAGGATTTTCCTGTTTTCAAAAAAAAAAAATTTTTTCGCTCGCCATTTCTACTTTTTCTAAAAAAATCCGTAGACAAACAGATCAATTTGGAGTGGCCTTACTACATAAAAAACAACAATATTTGGAACTATTTTTTAAAACGTGATGCAATCGAGTAAAATGTTAAACTTTAAAATGTAACATCGCCACAAACAAAACACGGGGTTCTTGAGAGGATAATCTACAATACTTCATTTTAAACATAAATACTCAATCAGAAAAAAGTTACGGAAGCAACACATAAGTCGAAAACCATACGCTCGCTGCAGGTCACCAGACGTTTTCTAGATAAAATACCCGAACCTCTATACTAGTATTTATTACATATATAGTTATATATTTTGGAGAACTGAACTGAGAATTTTCGGTAAAAAATGTAGCTAATCAATTCGTTCAATAAAGATTAATAATGAATGTTCGATATTAAAACTAAGTAAAAACCTAGTTCTTATTCCTTTACGAATCGTTATTTTGACCAGTCACTGTATACTATACTTATGTAATGTATTCAAAAATGACTATACATGCCCTACTGTTTTCGATGCGACGCAAACTGTAAAAAAAATACTTTTACGCCTTTTACCAAACATGACACGAATTCAACATCAGCAATAATTTTTTTTACACATTGTCAAGCTCAATAATAATTTTTTTACGCCCTCTCGGAATTTTTTACCGCTAAAAATATACACATAAAAGTTAGTGCGTATTTTAGGTCCACAAGGTATCCAGCTGCGTGCTCAATGGTCTCCCCTTGAAACTTATTTAACGAAATGCTCTCCGGATAGTTTTTAAAAATCACATTGACTAAGAAGTACAGAATATTGGTTATAAGATATGTAACATTAGCCATTATAAGATTTGTTGTCAATGAACGGAACCTCGCAGATTTTCTGTGCGTCTGTACAAACGAACGATGTCCGAAGCTTAATCCATATTATGAGACTTCCTGTAATAACGTAAATGAATGTTATAGCTGGAAAACTGAAAGATACCCAGTGAGATGTTGTAAAGAATTTTTTCCATGTATCACTTTTTGGAACAAGGTTCCAGGACTCATTTCTGACAGCGACGAAAACTCGCAGGTAATTTACCACCACAACAGCGATAGACGTCGCAGCCAACGCAAGTATCACCCTTGGTACCGTCAGCACATGTTGAACTTTAAACGGCATCGTTATACCGTACTTAAAAGTCTCTCTGTAGTTATGGCGAAAAGGGTCCACGTCGATAATGTCTCAATCGTTTCACTTACGAACATAAAATATACATTGAACTCTTCTAAACTTTTTATATATGCCCTCGCCGCGGAACTAAATCCAACAATTATTTAAAACAGCGGCTGAATAAATGTCGCTAACATATCTGTGCTTGCAAGTATTCCAAACAAAGCACTGGTTGTAGTTACTTTGTCTCTCGCAACCACTATTATTATAAGTAGATTGCCAAAAATCGACGACGCAACTATCGGTATTTTGAGGAAGTTAAACACTTGAATCATTTTAATCATAATTTATAGCTTTTGTGACGTTTCCCGAAATATTCATTTCATCAAAATGCTTGAACCAAATGT
Source organism: Dreissena polymorpha (assembly GCF_020536995.1). Classification (NCBI taxonomy): domain Eukaryota; kingdom Metazoa; phylum Mollusca; class Bivalvia; order Myida; family Dreissenidae; genus Dreissena; species Dreissena polymorpha. Next base: position 15,011,800 of record NC_068359.1, on the reverse strand, counting down.
ATTAACCTACACCCGAACAAAACAATTCCTCGTCATATGACGACATATTTATTGTTCTCTGTGTCAATTTATAGTTGTCTGGGTCATGATTAGATGATTTAAATAAAATGGTGATTATTAAATCATAAATGAACAACATTTAAAGCAAATCATTTGGGAAATCAGTTAAGTATTGGTAATAGCTTTGGCCTAAATCATAAATGTCTGACTCTCACCAAGTATAGCACGAAACATTAAAGTTCTCTAGTGTATGTCATGAATAGTAATCAGTATTATATTATTTTCAACGGATTATAGAATGCTATTGAAGAAAGAAGATTTAATTGTTTTCACTAAGTTAAAATATCAGAAAACAATGCAAAACGGTTTCATTAAATACAGCGGTCTGCAAGTGTCAGTTACTTTTTCTGACTATTAAAGAAGTGTTTGAAATATTCAACAAATTGTGTGTACCATGAAACCATAAAAGAAAATCTTTAGCTACGAAGACGCACGTGATATGACACATTTTCAGACTATATTTAATAATGACGCCGGGTTTAGCACACATGTTAATGACGTGATTATATACAAACGTTTAATGTTACGTTTTTGTTTGCATGTGTTTGTAATTTTATTATAATAAAGCATATCGTCTACTGAATGTAATAACTAGGGTAACTGACATTTTGTGAATTATTCAGGAAAGCATATTTTCAGACATTTTCAAAAATACAGTAAGAGCACTTACGTTATATTTGCGCTCAAAATATTTCAGTGTTGAAAATTATGGTAACTGCTCCTTTCTTAATTTTATATTGTTTTAAAAAAGACATATCAATTTGGAGTTTTGTTTCGTTTTTCAAGTGATATTATAATACTATAATCAGAAAATTTGAATACGGAAACATGTTTATTATTTTAATAGAACTTTTTTTGCTTCTCCTGAAAATTTAACAAAATGTCAGTTACGCTACTTTTTGCATTCAGAAAATGACATGTGTTTGTTATGTCAATTTCAAAAATTTGATAAAAACGTTATTTTTACCAAAAAGGTTGACTTAATATTTTAACAGTTGATGTATGTCACCTTAATAAACACAAAAATGGAAAAAAGTAAAAAAAAATAAAAATGTCAGGTACATGACTTATTACATTCAGTAGGCGATATACAATGTAATTAAAAGAACAGTTGCCGTTTTTGTTTTATGATTAATTTTTTATTTCACTCGTTGTTATAGAAAAGGCATATGTTCACTCGTGGCTACCATAACCACCAAGAGGAAAGACAAGTGAGGCCTTTCATACGGTCAAACGAGCACATACGAGCGTCGTAGCTACAGGCGGGCCAAATAATTCTTGTACGCAAATCGCTCGCCTCATAATCGGGCAGAATATTTTTAAAAAAAACATACTAAGCGTACATTTAACAGTCGACAACGCGAAAATTATCGAACATATTCAAAGTCACAACCTCAAAAGTTTATAAAAGAAATAATATAAATAATCTGAAAAATGATAGTGATATTTCTCCGGAAACATTTTGTTAACACTTTAAGAATATATTTTCTTGCAATAATGTTTTCTTCTTACGTCACAGCTGAAGAAAAGTTATCAAACGTATTAGATAGTGCATTGTTTCCTAGTAAGAAGTTGATTGCAACTTAACAATTGATTAAATAATATACGCAATAGGGGATCGGCGAAAAGCGGTGGTTTTACTTACTTATTCCTGAGATTGTAATTGACTGTAAGAAGCTTATAAATAGTTTTAGAACACACACCCTCACGCATGCGCACAAACACGAATACCAGCTCGCACGCACGCACACAAACAAACACATATACATTTAAAAAATACCGAATCTAGTGACAAAAAACTGATAACTCATCCAATGTTAATGATATGTGATAAGAACTGTTACCGTTTTAAAATTTCCATTACAACATGCCCCATGGCCTTAATTATCAAATTCACATCTGACAGCTGTGTACTTCAATTATAAATCGCTCTCTCGATACAACAAGGAGAATGCCTCATGCGTTACTTAATTAAAAAAATAAAACAAGCTTTTTACTTGTTCGTCGCTGTTGGGATACTAAAACTGGCGGACAATTTCCGCCATAAATGAAACAAGCACTAGAAAATTAAGTGTACGTCACTTTATGGTTGACCTGAAAACAATAAAATAATATCTAAAAGTACGCTTAGCCTCGGATGCTTCCTCAATAATAATTAAAAAATTCCCACATATACTTTCTAAAAACCGATCCAGTGATTTAGCAGATTGTTAACACATCAACGCTATTTGCGTTAATGTCGGCTTGTAATGGTAAAATCTTTGTATGTACTTCCTTATACAAGAATCCTTTTCATCATCAAATATCAAAACGATCGCAAGCAATTAATAATAAAAACCTCGATGATGATAAACTATATATGCGAAAACATAATCGCATTAATATTGCCTTACGGCTGTTCGTCGGATAATTTGATTTCTTTGGTCTAAAACAAAGACAAAAATAATACAAATTCAGATTTGAAGCCTGGTATTTTTTAACTTACAACAAATCGCACATTTCTTATGAAAATTTATGTTTAATTTCAATATTTTTATATAGACAATATAAGAAATTGATAAAACTGTTCATAACACTAATGATTTAAACACGTTTTGATGAATGTACAAAGTTTTATTATTACCGCTAACCACTGCTCAACTGAGATTGTCTATAAATTGCTTCTAAATGTGTTGTGTTTGTAAGTTCGTTTTTTACGTTTTATGGTAATGACCCGCGTCGATAAAAAAGCGTACATGCCAAAAAGCTTTTCAGTTTATACTCCAGCTCCATGCCAAATATATGATATTATATAACCTAAAATTTATATCGCAGACACAAAACATTCAACACAACGCAAGGTTTATTAACATGTCGCCTATGGTAATTTTTTGTACAATGTTTTGTCGGTATTCATTTCTTTATAAAAATGTTAGTTTTCCTCAATACCAGAGTGTGCTGTGTGTAAAGCTGTAAACCTTTGTTACACGTTAAAGGGGCCGTCCAAAAGATTGTTAAATTGACAAAATTAGAAAAACATGTTTCAAATTCGCAAATTGTCGTTTTTATTATGATATTTTTAAGGAAATAGTAATACTGACATTTAACAATGCTCTTAAATATCCATTATATGCATCTTTTGACGATTTGAAAACCTGAAAATTATAAAGCGTCGTGCGACGCGAAACGATTGAATAAATTGGAAAGTTCTGTTGTTGTCGTTGTGTTTTGGGAAACTACGAGGATTGCTTATATAGGTAAACACTACATCCGCATGAGCTTGGATGGTCGAGTGGTCTTGGCGGGAGACTGAAAATTCAATACTGCTCCAGCAGCTGGAGTTTCACTTCTTTATATTGCATTGCACAACAGTTTGATGTGTGCTGCGTGGATGCAGTAGCGTGTATCCCCGTACATATCTTCGATGTTGTTATATTTTCAGCCTTCAGAGGCTGGTAGCGGTATTGTGTTTTTATTATTTTTTAATTGTTTTAATGAAAATTCAATACTGCTCCAGCAGCTGGAGTTTCACTTCTTTATATTGCATTGCACAACAGTTTGATGTGTGCTGCGTGGATGCAGTAGCGTGTATCCCCGTACATATCTTCGATGTTGTTATATTTTCAGCCTTCAGAGGCTGGTAGCGGTATTGTGTTTTTATTATTTTTTAATTGTTTTAATGAAAATTCAATACTGCTCCAGCAGCTGGAGTTTCACTTCTTTATATTGCATTGCACAACAGTTTGATGTGTGCTGCGTGGATGCAGTAGCGTGTATCCCCGTACATATCTTCGATGTTGTTATATTTTCAGCCTTCAGAGGCTGGTAGCGGTATTGTGTTTTTATTATTTTTTAATTGTTTTAATGAAAATTCAATACTGCTCCAGCAGCTGGAGTTTCACTTCTTTATATTGCATTGCACAACAGTTTGATGTGTGCTGCGTGGATGCAGTAGCGTGTATCCCCGTACATATCTTCGATGTTGTTATATTTTCAGCCTTCAGAGGCTGGTAGCGGTATTGTGTTTTTATTGTTTTTTAATTGTTTTAATGAAAATTCAATACTGCTCCAGCAGCTGGAGTTTCACTTCTTTATATTGCATTGCACAACAGTTTGATGTGTGCTGCGTGGATGCAGTAGCGTGTATCCCCGTACATATCTTCGATGTTGTTATATTTTCAGCCTTCAGAGGCTGGTAGCGGTATTGTGTTTTTATTATTTTTTTATTTGTTTTAATGAAAATTCAATACTGCTCCAGCAGCTGGAGTTTCACTTCTTTATATTGCATTGCACAACAGTTTGATGTGTGCTGCGTGGATGCAGTAGCGTGTATCCCCGTACATATCTTCGATGTTGTTATATTTTCAGCCTTCAGAGGCTGGTAGCGGTATTGTGTTTTTATTATTTTTTAATTGTTTTAATGAAAATTCAATACTGCTCCAGCAGCTGGAGTTTCACTTCTTTATATTGCATTGCACAAAAGTTTGATGTGTGCTGCGTGGATGCAGTAGCGTGTATCCCCGTACATATCTTCGATGTTGTTATATTTTCAGCCTTCAGAGGCTGGTAGCGGTATTGTGTTTTTATTATTTTTTAATTGTTTTAATGAAAATTCAATACTGCTCCAGCAGCTGGAGTTTCACTTCTTTATATTGCATTGCACAACAGTTTGATGTGTGCTGCGTGGATGCAGTAGCGTGTATCCCCGTACATATCTTCGATGTTGTTATATTTTCAGCCTTCAGAGGCTGGTAGCGGTATTGTGTTTTTATTATTTTTTAATTGTTTTAATGAAAATTCAATACTGCTCCAGCAGCTGGAGTTTCACTTCTTTATATTGTTACTCAAGGACTCCAGAGGTCAGTGGTTCGAGTCCTATTGAGGGATACTATTTTTCCTTTTTTAAATTGTATTCTAATTTTATTATTGGAGACTTTTAGGCCAAAATGTTTAAATATATCAATATAAAGCATAAATGACATGCTTCAATACATGCCAAAATCTGTTAGACGGCCCCTTTAAATAACAGTTTGTCCTTTTTGTAAACGCAGACCTCAATGAAGACGCTTTTGCCTCACAAAAGCCATCTTATAATATAAAGCAAATCTAAAGGGGGTATAACTTACTATGTATCTTTTTACTATTATCTTATTGTTAGTTTAAACTTTATTTTAAGCAAATATTGCATGTAAACATGTACACATGTAAACATAATTCGAAATAAGCATATACCAAAATTAAATGCGCTTTGGATTGGAAAACAAGTCGATGTAACACTTATATGAATTCCTCTCCGTTTGTGTTGAGTTGCGACTGCAGTCATTGTGGTCAGAAGTCGAACTGTAAGTGTTTAGATTACATGTGAAAATGGTTGGAGAAGACATTATCTAAAAGAATTATTTAAAAAGGAATGCAAAAATCTAACAAGAAAAAAAAACAACGTTATTTTATTTGTAAACCTGGTACACGGTCTGTTTTCGAGCAGGAGAGAGCCGTTTACACATATGTTGCAAAGCGTTTCGTTGCTATGATATATCGCTGTACAGCGCGAAACAGAAGTTCGTTTTCTGCAAGAGAGAATCGATCAAAGCCATTTAAGAGATTATTTGTAGTAATAGGGCACCGTATATCGGCAAAGCAGTGGGTTCTGAGGTTTGTATAATGTGGACATCTTAAGAGGAAATGTTCAATTGTTTCTGAAGATCCACAGGAACATAAGGGGGAGCTTACTAAAGACCTTCTGTACAGATCGTGGTTCAAACCGCTACAGTCGAGTCGAAGACGTGTGTGTAGGATTTGCCCAGTTCGTGAACCGCAGTAAAAAAAAGGTGAGGATTTATTTTTTTATTTTTGTTGGGCGTTTTTGAATGATTGTACGTCTGGTGAATTTTGTATTGTTATGTGCAGTTGATTCCATTCCCGTATTGTTTTGGGTAAGAAAGATAAACTATATGCTTGCGTGCGTGCTCTGGCATGTCGGATGTGTCTTAAGTTGTATCCGCCTGATTGGGTTTGATTAATATGTGTAATTAGATTTGACATGTAGGGTGGTGAAAGTCAATGTGCCATTTTGTAAAATAGAAGTAGGCGATGTTGTTTCCTTCTTTCCGATAGTGTATCCCATTTGATGTCGTTGAGTAGCTTTTGGATGTTGCAGTATTTTGTTGCTCCAGTACATATACGGGCAGCTTCCACTTGAACAGATTCAAGTTCTTGCTTTAGGTATTCGCTACAGTTGTCCCAGACCACATCAGAGTATTCAAGTGTAGGGCGGATAAGTGAAAAATACATTTTTTCGAGACAGGAGCGGTTGAGGAAGAATTTAAGCGACCTAAGAATACCGATAAGTCGCCAAGCTTTTGACAGAGTAATTGAGATATGTGCGTTCCATTTTGCGTCAGAGGAAAGGGTTAGACCCAAGTGCTTGTGGGTGTCAACTTCTTCGATATTTAGAGAATTCATAATTAAAGGTGGGTGTTGTGATTTAAGCCTTTTCCTGCTGAAAATAATAGATTCAGTTTTCTCAGGGTTAAACGATACAAGCCAAGACTGGGACCACGAATGTATGGATGCAAGGTCGTTGTTTAGCGTGGTTGATGCAGTTACAGGATCTTCTACAATAATGTAGAGACTGGTGTCGTCGGCAAAGAGTCGGATGTTTGAGTTGACAGCAGAAACGATATCGTTAATATAGGCGAGAAAGAATAGGGGGCCAAGGATGGAGCCTTGAGGGACGCCTGCTTGTATATGGCGCCATGATGATGTAGAATTTGCATACACAACGCGTTGTTTGCGATTTGACAGGTAAGACATAATCCAGTTAAGTAGGAAGTCACATATTCCAAAAGACGAAAGTTTTGTGATAAGACCACGATGCCAGACTCGGTCGAAAGCTTTTGAAATATCGCAGAATACAGCACGCACTTCCTTGCCCTCGTCCATGGCCTGACATATGTCGTTGTAAAGACATGTAAGTTGATTCACGGTCGAGTCCCCTTTTATAAAGCAAGATTGGAAAGGGGTAATAAGATTATTTGTCGTTAGGTAATTATATATGTATTTGTGTATGCAACGCTCCATTAGTTTGCCGAGGCAACTAAGTAGGGAAATAGGGCGGTAGTTGGCGGGTTTAGAAGGATCTGATTTTTTGAAGATGGGCGCAACGTTTGCAAGCTTCCAAGAATCAGGGAAATACGAATTCTGCATGAGCTTATTGAAAAATGTTGAAAGAGGTATAGAAAGTTCGTGTATGCCTTCTTTTAGAAGCCTAGGACTGACCATGTCTGGGCCACTTGCTTTGCTTGGGTCAAGAAGTGAAAGAGCGTCTTGAACGTCTTGGGGCGTTATGGTGATGCTTCTCAAAGAGGATTCCGTAACACGATTTATTGGTGGAGGATAGTGATCTCGATCGTCGATAGTTGACTGAGAAGAAAAGTAGTTGTTAAGAAGATCAGCTTTGCCATCGTCAGTAGTTGCCTCGTGATTGTGGTCGTATAATGTTGGTATTGTTTGCGATTGTGTTTTGTTTGCAAGTTGTTTAGCTGTTTTAAACCATGTTTTAGGAGAAGTGTTAGGTTGATTTAATTTCTCAATTAATTTATTTTTATAGTTTTGTTTTGCCTGACGTATATGTTTAGTGACTAAATTTCTTGCGTGTTTAAACTTTGACCATGCTTCTGGCGTATTCAACTTTTTTGCTTTTTTATGAAGTTTTTGCCTCTTTTTTTATAAGAGTTCTAATCAGGTGTGACTATGTACTAGATCATCAACAAATGTCCTTTATGACTTATTTAACAAAAATCCATCTTTACGGATTTATTAGTATTTTTACTTTCGATAACATTTTAGGATATACTATTTAGCATTTGTGCATTCGCTCGGAGCTTCTTTTTAAAATGCACTTGCACAGCTCTTTTGTTTGTGTGATATTTAATCAAGCTTGATAATATATAAGCAACGTTTGATCTTGGATGATTCAGTCAAAAAATAGATTTAATTTAAGAAATAAACCTTCTTACCATAGTGTAAGCCACATTCTAGACGCAATCCTGGTAAAAACTTGGTCAGAATATTCATCGTTACAATACTTAAGTTAAGCATAAAAAGAATCAGGGTCATGTGCTTCCAAAATGAAGGTCAATTAATTCTCAGAAAAAAACTTTATACCTCTCAAAGCCACTCTGGAAGCCACATTAAATGACTAAATCTTAACGAAACTTGGTCAGAATTAATCTTTACAAATCCAAGTCGAATTCGAATCTGATTCACACGCATCCAAAAAATACGTTACCTCGTAAAATTTCCGTGTAAAAACACACACTTAGAACGTTATTTTTAGTATATAACAGGTCATGTCATGTGTGTCCAAAACATTATAACCAGGTCAAGTTTCGACCTCTCATCAAAAGAGCTTTCTTACAAAGATGAGTATATATCAGTCGCGTTCTGAGAAAACTGGACGTAATGCTTGTGCGTAAAGTGTCGTCCCAGATTAGCCTATGCAGTCCGCACAGGGACGACACTTTACGCTTTAATGACATTTTTCGTTTAAATGAAGTCTCTTCTTTGCAAAAATCCAATTTAGGCGGAAAGTGTCGACCCTGATTAGCCTATTTAGACTGGCAATCTGGGACGACACTTTACGCAAATGCATTAAACACAGTTTTCTCAGAACGCGGCTCAATTATGTGTTAGCAGTTCCAGGGTGGTCAGCAGCCATTGTCAACCTGCGTGCAATCGGTATGATTGGGGGTCTTATTTAAAGCTAGTTTAAACCTACTTATTTTATCTCTATTGCATTGAAACGCTCTCGAATCCGTTACCTGAGCCTAGAACCAGTACTTAATGTTTGGGGGGGGGGGGGGGGGAGATCTAAAGAACGCTCCCAAAGTGGGGATCGAACCTGTGACCTCCCGGTAGGCGAACAACATATCCATTACACATCGGCGACCTTTTCAAGTAATATCCTGATGCTAGGAAAACAAATGCATATTGTCTCTATATATTCTATTACTTTGAATGTAAGCTTCGCACCCGTCATTTTGACGGCATATATCGTTTTATGAATCCTTAAGTTCACAAATATTAGTATACTTTACACTTTTAAAAGTGTAGCGATTTTAAACGTACGTGTCAAGCATACACTCCATTTATGTTGGTTATTCACCTTCGCAATGTGATTCATTACATGTCAAAAGAACGTTTAGGTAATGAATGTAGATGGACACAATGAATTGCACAATACCATTTCAAGAAAGATTAGTAGAAAATCCTCTTGATAATCATGCAGCCAATGTCTTATAATTTGCATCAATCTGTATACACATTTGTCCCGTGTCATACGAAAATGGGTTTAACCCATTTATGCCTAGTGGACTCTCCCATCCTTCTAAATTGGATCAATTTATTTCAAAAATTAGGGATGTCTAGTATAGTTATGTGGTATATTTAGAATATTTCTTACAGAAATTCCTTTAAGCAAGCAGCGCAGACCCTGATGAGACGCCGCATCATGCGGCGCCTCATCTGGGTCTACGCTGTTTGCCAATGCCTTATTTCTAGACGCTAGACCTAAATGGGTTACTGCCATATGTGTAGCCCAGCCTGTGAATCCGGCTTTGAGACCACATCGGATCTCATGACAAGACTGCATGATGGCACAGGATATTTTTTATATACGCTGGTCACATATAGCATATGATTCCTTTTCGCATGACGCGGCTCATAAAATACATGATAATCATTACGATTTATAATTACGGGACTCTTTACACGTGGAACCATGTCGTCTAACAAATTGTTAGGACACAAGTTGCGAGGACTGCTTCAAACAACAGTCCAAAGATCTTTAGTTGGACGATATGGTCTGATAAAATTAGAATTGAATAAAATGTGAAGCTTCAAATGTATATTTTTAATAGTCTCTGAGTATTGGACGAACATATAACAGAGGGTTCGCGAGTATTGGACGAACATATAACAGAGGGTTCGCGAGTATTGGACGAACATATAACAGAGGGTTCGCGAGTATTTTACGAACATATAACAGAGGGTTCGCGAGTATTGGACGAACATATTACAGAGGGTTCGCGTTGCATTCATGACATAAACAAACGCACACGAAAACGTATAGGTTAATCATTTAATCTAAAATCGCTTAAACAATAAAAGAACTCCAATGACACAGGCATAAGTTAAGAAGTCAAGCCGATGAGGTCTACAATAACATTGTTGTTTGTTATTTCCACTCAGACAGACCAATCACAAACGACGCAATCCCCCCCCCCCCCCCCCACACACACACACAAATTGACACATGAAAACTGGTTTTGTTTTACTTCTAAAGGGGATAATGGTCTTTAAAATGCAACCGCTTCGGTTTGTTTGTATGCACAGGAAAGGGAAACACCAAAATCCAGAGTCAGCGTTAATCCTTAGCAAATGTATTACGCACTAAATTCCTAACATTGCAAGAGACGTCAAATATTACTTAATAACGGACATGTATGAAAAGAAAAACTCTCAACATGAGGGAAACAATGGCCCTTAACCCATTTTTGCCTAGTGGACTCTCCCATCGTTCTAAATTGGATCAATTTATTTCCAAAATTAAGGATGTCTAGTTTATTTATTTCTATATTTAGAATTTATATGCATCATGCGGCGTCTCATCTGGGTCCACGCTGTTAGTCATGGCTTTTTTTCTAGACGCTAGGCATATATGGGTTAAAGATAATCTCTACGGGGACACATTTTGTTGAAGCATTCACCTAAAAGGGACTTAGTAAAACAACTACATGATAGATATTAATGAATACAAAACAACGCATGTCAATAAACCACGGATGCCCCTACATTTTACGTTTATCTCAAAACTCCGCTTACATCTAACGCAGGTAGTTTATGTCCAAATTTGATTGTTGAAATGATTGTGATATTGACGTTCGAGGTCATCCGAGGTAATAAAAACGACAGTCATGGTTGTTATTAAAATACAGGTGTGAACTGTGCCATAATTGAAGTTATAAGTGTCACGTTAGCTTAAAATAGCAGAATAAATTGGCAAGTTAGCATCAAATAGCAGAATAAATTGCCAAGTTAGCTTAAAATTACATAATAACTTGCAAGTTAGCTTAAAATAGAAGAATAGATTGACAAGTTTGCTTAAAATAGCAGAATAAATTGGCAAATTAGCTTAAAATAGCAGAATAAATTGGCAAGTTAGCTTAAAAAGCAGAATAAATTGGCAAATTAGCTTATACTAGCAGAATAAATGCCCCAGATAAAGTCCGAGATATTGTATGGCAAAAAAATCGAAGAAGGGGCTTCTAGTGTAACACGCGAAAGGACTAAATAATGATGAATTGTAATAAATGCATTTCTGCAAAGTTATTTCAAATTTCATCACTTCACGGCAATGGTATGCCGTAGAGACAATTCACCAAGCTTCTTAATGCATTTTTGTATGTTGACATCTATGCGTGACCAAGACCTTTGAGAAAGGGCGATGCTTGTTATACACGAAATGGCCTCTCCTCGTGGTTTTCAAAGCAAAAATACAGTCTTTCTACAGTTATTTCTCAATATATTGTTTTAAGTCAAAAATAATGCCGGAGACAGGAATGTTTAAGCTGTTTTATGATTAAATTTTATTTTTAACGTCTACGGGTCACCTTGACTTTTGATGAAGGGAGACGGTTGTTACACGCCGCCTGATGATTTATATTTGTGCCAAGTTGCTTCAAAATAACGCAGAAAATAATATAGCAAATTTGTCAATGAGACCGGTATTGTCAACGTATTGGGCCAAATTCATGATGGACATTCATGCAACGTTATTTCAAATTCAATCAAAGATATAGGTGGGACAGACAATTTCTCACAAAAGTACAGATGGACATTTACAGTGCTATAAACGCCCTACTTCAGAGGGCATAACATTAATCGAACCTCGAAAAAAAACTAATTATACACGTAAGTTAACTGTACTATCATTGATACAATTGTGTTCAAAGGGGAATAACTTCTTAAATCCTAAGTCGATATTTACAACAGGTGCCTCACATATTATATAAGCTTAATAAATAGCAAGAATGGTAACAAGGTTTAACGTCTGACCTATTTTTTTAACGCCACTTACCTGAAATCAATATAGGCATACCTATTGATAAGATAAACTTTTAAAATGGACGTGCATGTGTTTTGTTTTGTTTTGTTTTTGACATTTTTCGCCGTTAACAATAAATATTAACATACATTAACAATGTTGAAACAAAACATTCTTAAAAATTTGCAAAAGAACGAACAATGAAGCGTCCTACTAAAAAAGGGCAGAGTGAAATCACATAAAATTATTTTTTCTTATATTGATTAAATCAAAGCAAAGTGTTAGTATCACAATTATAACTACGGGTTGACAGCAAACCAGGTAATTGATCATTTACAAAGTATTTGAAATGTCAACATAATTCACTGCGTTCACAAAAGGGGAGCGGAAGGGAAGTAGTACAGAGCAGAACTTAGTACCCCGTCATTTCGCTATAGATCTTTCAAATTCTGCATGTGTTTATGTATTTCATCTGATAAAATCAATATGACTGTACACGGTGTGAAGGAACCGATAATGCGTTAATTATCATCTCATCGTTATTGAAGTGTAAGATAATTAAGAGCCGCGTAATGCGAAAATGGGTCTTATTCCATATGCGCAAGGTTAGCTCCGGACGAGCCTGTGCATCCGCATGATCAGGATCTACACAATCCGATCAAGGTTTCGTGGTCTCATAAGCTGTCAAGGTAGTTCCTTTTCAGACTGCACGCGTGTGCAGGGTTTTCTAAGACAGCGCTTACCGCTTATGTCATAAGACCCATTTTCGCATGAAAATGAATATATGATTCAGTAGTAAATACACCAGTTGATACATTGCAAATCTTTTAATTATTTTACATTTTATACTAATTACAACTGTAAGCTGCTTTAATAATCAGTTTATGTATTAAACAAATTTACGCGAGTCAACATGGGTTTTGGCAGACATGTGTGGCTGGTTTTGCGCTGTCTGTCGTAATGATAAACTCATAATGTAGTTTTAATAAAAACGAAACGATGCATTAATAAGAATGAGATATAAATCACGATATTTCATTTAACCCATTTATGCCTAGCGTCTAGAAAAAAGGCATTGGGAAACAGCGTAGACCCAGATAAGACGCCGCATGATGCGGCGTCTCATCAGGGTCTGCGCTGTTTGCTTAAAGGAATTTCTGTAAAAAAATCTAAATATAGAAATAAATATACTAAACATACCTAGTTTTGGAAATAAATTGATCCAATTGAGAAGGATGAGAGAGTCCACTCGGCATAAATGGGTTAATATTGTATATTTCAGATTGAATGATATAGTGTAAGTACTTTATCGTTTATGAGAAATAATAAATTCATATTGCTAAATTTATACAGCATTTTCTACGATACGCGATGGAATAATGCAGTATGTTACATAGTTGTTGTTTTTTGTGATAATTGTTGACAACCCAAAAATCTCGTAGATAAAATTATTAATGTATTGATAAACATTTAATCAGAATGGTAGCGTAATTCACGCAGTACTCTTTTGTACTAGCTGACCCGCGTACGAAATTACTTACTTTTTTCATTTCTCTCTCCTTTTAAATATAATTTTATTTTGACTTATTGTTTGTGTCACCACACTTATATTTGAGTTCATGGAATCGCATATTTCAAATGAAGAATACACTACTGGCGAATGTGCAATCACCGTGTGTCTTTATAAACAAAGAGGAAAACACCACTGGGACCTTTAACCCATTTAAGCCTAGTGGACTCTCCCATAATTCTAAATTTGATCAATTTATTTCCAATATTAGGGATGTCTAGTTTAGTTATTTCTATATTTAGAATATTTCTATATTTAGAATATTTCTTACAGAAATTCATTTAAGCAAACAGCGCAAATCTTGATGAGACGCCGCATCATGAGGCGTCTCATCTGGGTTTACGCTGTTTCCCAAGGCCTTTTTTTCTAGACGCTAGACATAAATGGGTTAAGAAAAGTACCCTGCATACTATACAAGTATACAAATATGTCATTTCCGGTTAATGGTGGACGGAAAAAAAATTGGTCGAGCGGTGTTTATATTTAAAATAATAAGTGTTAAAAGTATAAGTAGTGGAATTTGTGGTTCACGAGACAGTTAGAATGGCTAGTTTATCGGTTAATGAGGTTATAAGCTCTATGGATGAATCAGACTCAATATCTATGACGGAATACTCAATACCCGTGCAAAACAGGTTCAAACAAAGACAAAATGGCGGCATCGGATCGTCTGACGGCTTTCAAACAGTGCAACGAAAACCGAAAAGGAAAAAAGTGAGTAGCAGTAACACAGAACAGTTCGTAAATATGAATATAGATGATAAACTGTTGTGCATTTTCGAAAAAATTAACAGCGTTGAAGATAAAATATCACAGTGTAGAAGTGACATAGTGAGAGCAAACACGAATTTCAAACGTATTGACGACAGAGTGTGTGCACTAGAACAGATATGCGAATGGCAATCAGAAATGACCAGGTCAATGTGTTACCATTCCATTGATATGGATGCAAGAGACATGAGAAATAACATAATAATATATGGCCTGTCAGAAAAAATGTCGTACAATGACAGAACATTAGTGATAAGGTTCCTTGAGAACGAGTTAGAAATCGAAACAGAAGGCATGATGATAGACCGAGCACACAGGCTGGGGAGAATTAATAGTAATCTAAATGATCAAAAACGCCCAATGATAGTCCGCTTTCGCGATTACGTTGACACAGAAACAATTCTTGCTAGGGCCTACAAGCTAAAGAGAAGCCCGTTTGGAATAGAAAGGCAATATCCAAAGGAAATAGCGAGAGCGCGAAAGGAATTGTATCAATCACAAGAAGCTGTACAAGGGAGACAGTTACATCAGAAAGTCCAAATAAAATATCCAGCTAGATTGTACATCAACGGACGGGTGGTACGCGATATGTTTCCAGAATGGTACAGCATGCTCGCTACAGATAGACTAAAACAGTGTCCGACCAGTCATACACATGATAAGAGTAGAGTGTACTCTAACGAAACCGTGGTAGAACGGCGCGAAAATGATGAGGACAGTGATGAAGATGGAACGGACGAGGTGTTTACATTTACCCAGAGCAAAAGTCAACAAAATCCTTCCATCGTAAACGCCCATCTCGATGTAAACAATCAAGACTGCATTGAACACACACAAAGCGAAAGTAGGCCAAATTACGCGGACCGTAGTGAAAGCACGAGTAAAGAAAATGGCTACTTACCGAAAGGCGGTAATAAATCCAACAGGGGAAAATCAATCACGAGCGAAATTCACACAGACTGTTCGCAAAATCAAACGCAAAAAGCGAATTATTCCGATGCAGTAAAACGAATTAAAAGTGGTAAATCCTCACAAGCGCAATCGACCAGAAACACACAGAGTGTTGGAAAAACCCCAAATAGCGGTACTATTAATAAAACACGGACACAGAACGCAGCCAAGCGCGGTGAATTGGACCAGAAATAGGACAGCTGTGGAGAGAACACGGGGATTCGACTTAGTATGTTAAATGTACAGGGACTAGTTGGAAAACGGTACAATAAATTGCAGTCGGTGGAAATGAAAGAACTGTTTGCAAAAAAACGATATTTTATTATTTACTGAAACCTGGTCAAACAAACTGTTCGATTATTCTGTGGACGGGTTTCATTCTTATATATTAAACAGAAGTGTTAAATTAAAAGGCTCAAAAAGAGATAGTGGGGGGATAATAATATTTATCTCTGATCAATTGAAAAACGATGTTGAATTCTTAAAAAATACCGATGATTGTTTTATATGGGTTAAATTAAAAGGCAATTTGTTTAAAAGCAAGAGCGATGTTTTACTCTGTTTAGCATATAATGTGCCACAAGGAAGTAGTAGAGAAATGTTTGTTAATGAAAGCATATTTGATCTAATCTTAAACGATATGATTCAATTTCAATGTAATTTTAATAATAACTGTGAGTTTATTGTTTGTGGTGACTTTAATTCAAGAATTGGTAATAAACCTGATTATGTCGAAAATGATGGTTTACACCGTTTCAATTTATTACCAGATGATTATGTTGTAGATATTATTTTACCGAGGATAAGTCAAGATAAAAATGTAAACGAAAATGGTAAATGTTTACTTGATTTTTGTAAAATGTCTGGTTTAAAAGTGTTAAATGGTAGAGTAGGGGTCGATTGTCAATTAGGAAAGTTTACTTGTGTTACGAGTCGAGGATCGAGTGTTATTGATCTGGTTATGTGTACGCCATTGTTATTTTCATGTATTGATCAGTTTGAAGTACTTGATCCAAATGTATTATCTGACCACTGTGTAGTACAATTTCACATGACTTCTGTTAAAAATAATTGTTGTGTTAATGACAGGGTTATAAATGAGTGCGATAAAGTACCGCACGTATTCAAATGGGATAATGAAAAAAAGGATATTTATATACAATCTTTCAATAATTCAGGAACTACTCAATGTGTGATTAATATATGTAATGATATCGATCTTATAAATAGTTCGGCGTCATTAGATAATTGTTTAGAAAAATTTTGTACTGTAATTGATGGTGTCTGTTCACCTTTATTCAAAAAGACCATAAACACTCAAGTTAGAGGTAAACATCGCGATAATAACAGTAATCAATGGTTTAATGACGAGTGTCAAAGGGCAAAATCTGAATTTTATAATAACTTGAACATATATAGAACGGACGGGTCGGATGAAAATAGAATTTTGATGGTTCAATCCCGGAGCAACTATAAATGTTTAGTAAGAAAACATAAATATAATTATGATTTAGAGCAGACAAAGATTTTAGAACATAACAGATTATTAGATGCAAAACAATATTGGAATTTTTTAAAGGGATCGGTAAAGCCATGCAAGTCAGATAAATTAAAGACTGATGATTTTTTTTCGATACTTTAAATCCATTAATGATCCAGACACCCATTTTTATCAGCCAGATGAAGACATTCTGTTTTTTAATGAAAGATACCTAAATGAGGAATTTCAGGTAATGTTCGATGATTTAAACATTGAAATATCTCAAGACGAAATTAAAAAGGCATGTAAATCTTTAAAAAATGGTAAATCTGCTGGTCCTGATTACGTTTTAAATGAGTTTCTTAAACACGGTGTTACAAATGAATCCTTTCTTAGGGTTTTACATTTACTTTTTAATAAAATGTTTGATATAGGTTATTTCCCAGAGGCTTGGAGCAAAGGATTTATTGTTCCGCTGAATAAGAAGGGGGATTTAGATGACCCGAATAATTATAGAGGAATAACACTGTTAAGTACGATAGGAAAATTATTTAGTAAAATAATTAATAGTCGATTGAACATGTGGGGTGAAACATACAATGTGTACATAGAAGCTCAAGCCGGATACCGAAAAGGTATGGGAACTGTTGACAATATTTTTGTACTGCAGGGTATTATCAACCATATTTTGAATCAAAATAAAAAACTCTACACAGCTTTTGTCGATTTTACGAAAGCATTTGACTTTATAGTAAGAGATATCATATGGTATAAATTGATAAAATTAGGGGTACGTGGTAAAATGTTGAATATAGTTAGATCGATGTAAAATGTTGTTAAATCGAAAATAAAATTTAATAATGAAATCAGTCCCGATTCGTTTACATGCTATTTGGGATTGAGACAAGGTGAATCTTTATCGCCATTTTTGTTCTCAATGTATTTAAATGATATCGAGGAACATTTTATGCTAAATAAGTTTGAAGGAGTTAATCTTGGTATGTTAAAACTGTTTTTATTGTTATATGCTGATGATATTGTATTATTTGCAGAATCGAAAGCCGGACTGCAAAATGGATTAGATTTATTAGAGCAGTATTGTACTAAATGGAAGCTATGCGTTAATGTGAATAAAACAAAAATATTAATTTTTAAAAAAGGAGGACATAATAGACGAAATTTAAATTTTTATTACAAAGGACACATTGTAGAAATAGTGAATAGTTTTACATACCTAGGCATAGTATTTACCACTGGGGGTTCTTTTTCATTAACGTATGATGCACTCTCAGGACAGGCTCTTAAAGCAATATACAAGCTGAAATCTAATTTAGTTAAATACCCAGATATATCAGTTAATCATAGACTTGATCTTTTTAATAAACTTATTGAACCTATTCTAAGCTATGGTTGTGAAGTATGGGGGTTAAATAATAGTGTTCAGATTGAAAGAATACATATACGATACTGTAAACAAGTGTTAGGTGTTAGGTTGCAAACACAAAATAATTTCGTTTATGGAGAACTGGGACGTGTACCGTTAATAAATAAACGTATCATTTGTGTTTTAAAGTACTGGTTTAAAATATTACAATCCGATGATGTCAAGTACATAAAAATTGTTTACGATATGTTATTACATGATCATGATATATACACAGAAAAAAAGTCTTGGGTTAAATCTCTCAAGGATGTATTAGACAGATTAGGTTTTAGTGATGTGTGTTTTTTTCAAGGGGTAGGAGATATTAAGATATTTTTATCAGTAGCTAAACAACGTATTTCTGATATGTTTTTGCAAACCTGGTCAAGTGAAATGGAAAACACGACCAGAGGTAGAACTTATAGACTTTTTAGTAGCTTTCAGTTACAACCATATTTAAATTTTGTAAATGTCTCAAAATTTAGGATGGCGTTAACTCGTTTTAGAGTATCTGCCCATAGACTTGAAGTGGAAGCAGGGAGATGGCACAAGCCTGAAAAGATACCTTTTCAAAATAGAAAATGCAAACACTGTAACGTCCTTGAGGATGAATTTCATTTTTTACTTGAATGCCCAACATTTATTAATTTACTTAAGAAATACATAAGTAAATACTATTGGAAAAATACAAACATGATAAAGTTTATCGAACTCTTACAGACTGACAATGCAAAATTGTACGAAATCTATCCATTTTTGTTTTTAAAGCATTTAAATTGAGAGCTGACTTATATTATCAGTAGTTTCTCTCCAAGTACCTTCATTTATTTATCTAATTTATATATAAAAAAAATACAATATACGATAAAGTGTGCATGAATTTGTTGTATTAAGCATTTGATCTACGTTATGTTAACAATTCTGTACGCCATTGACCATTTGTGAATATATTGTGTTGTAAAATGTGTTTACTCATGGGCTTAAAGCCTAATGTATGTTGAATAAACTCTCTAAACTCTCTACAAAGGCTATTGTTTAACAGTTTATTTGGTACAATTATTGCTTTTGGAAGTGAATATTTTCCTTTTGTTCAGACCATGGTGTTGTGCAGGAAATTTGACAGTTGTATCCCTTATTCCCTTATATACTTTTGTAGTATGTAGAATGTTTTTCTTAAAGGTCCCTGTGGGAAACACTGGATGATAACAGCTGTAACAAAAAGGCAATCATAATCAAAAACTCGAGTTTTTTCACACGTTTTTAGAATATTAGGGCTAAAAGTATGAATACATTGTTCAAGAATTGTTTCGGACATGTTACCAATCGATTCAAAAATGAACGGATAACAAAATCAAATAGTTTGTTAATGAAGGCAACAACAACAAAAAAGCTTTTTTGTGAAAACAATTGGTATTTTCCTAAAAGAAAATCAATTAAAAAATCCAAACAATAATTGGAAACGGCAAAATTATACAACTTTTGATTATATCCACACATATAATGTGACAAAGTCATACGAAAAAAAAAACGTAAAATAGCAGTCAATTTGTGCACAAAACCATCAATAAATACAACGACTATTTGTAGAAAACAATAATATGTACAACCAATATATGTTATGTATCACAAAAACAGGGGTCCCTTATTATGACGCTGTTTAGTCTAAAACGACTATCATGTCGACATCTCCGCGACATATAAAACAGAAATAGTATGGACATATAGGCTACATGAGACGCGCTCTTGAGAACGGGGTTTCATGCGTCTGCGTTAAGTGTCGTCAAATATTAGCCTGTGCAGTCCACACAGGCTAATCAGCGACGGTTTTGTGGTATTTTACATCTAACGCATGTTTCTCCTTGACGAAAATCCAGTTTAGGCGGGAAGAGTTGTCGCTGACAAGCCTATGCGCACTACACAGCATGCTCTGGGACAACCCTTTACGCAGATTCATTAAACTCCTTGTCGACAGAGCGAGGCCATATATTT
Organism: Dreissena polymorpha; assembly: GCF_020536995.1. Taxonomy (NCBI): domain Eukaryota; kingdom Metazoa; phylum Mollusca; class Bivalvia; order Myida; family Dreissenidae; genus Dreissena; species Dreissena polymorpha. The sequence continues at coordinate 14,991,471 of NC_068359.1, read as the reverse complement.
CTGTTCGGAATATTGATTTTATTCCGTTTATTTTATTTTACGCCATCTGTTTAATTCAATGTCACATACTTACCAATGATAATTAACATCTATATAATGTATTGGGTTAATAAAAAAAGAATGTGTACTTCAGTCTAAGTATGTTCCTGTCACATTTTCAGTTTATATGAGACGTGTTCTGAGAAAACTGGGCATAATGCATGTGCGTAAAGTGTCGTCCCAGATTAGCCTGTGCAGTCCGCACAGGCTAATCAGGGACGACACTTTCCGCTTTATTGGTATTTTTAGCTTAAAGGAAGTCCCTCCTTACCGAAAATCAAGTTAAGGCGTAAAGTGTCGTCCCTGATTAGCCTGTGCGAACTGCACAGGCTAATCTGGGATGACACTTTACGCACATGTATTAAGTCCAGTTTTCTCAGAACGCGACACATATAAACGACTTGAGCGTGCACTTCCATGTCCTGGACTTGAAGTTCAATGCCGCAACTGTATGCAGACATGAAACTATACGGACCGTGCTCTGTGAAAGGGGGTTTCATTCATGTTCCTAAAGTGTTGTCCCAGATAAGCCTGTGCAGTCCTCACAGGCTAACCAGGAACGACACTTTTCGCTTTTATGATATTTTTTGTTTAAAGAAAGTATCTTCATAGCAAAAATCCAGTATAGGCGGAAAGTGCGGACTGAACAATCTGGGACGACACTTTTCGCACACGTATTAAACCCCATTTTCACAGAGCGCGTCTCATATTGAATTTCATTTAACATCTATATCACCATCATCTGACGGGCGTTTATATCCATTCACTTTGGTCTTCCTGGTACAATCTCGTCGTGCAAACTTGTCAGATGATTTCGATATTCTCATCACATTGAAATTCAGCGCCATCGTGTTATCATTTATACCTCGTGTACATAAACACATTTCGCTCACAAGATATCGATCCGATTATCATTTCCGGAAAGAGTGCATATTTACATTTGATATTTTCTTTCATTTTCTCTTTCTGAATCGGTCGATGACGCCACATATCAGTTATTATACACGATCTACACACTGAGCCACAGTTTCCATCCATACCCATTAATGACGTAGAAAATGTGTAAACCGTAACTTAGCATATCGATGTTTTTATACCCGTCATACATTTCAAACCTCATTTTCGGTGTGTTTATACCCGTCATACATTTCAAACTTCATTTTCCATTCATATCCGGCTGGTGACGTAGAAGAAATGACGTCATATTTCGGATATTTACCAATGATCATACGGGGTGCGTGTTTTCGGGTTCGCTCGTCCGTGAACGCCAAAAAATGTATCTACAACACCTATTTTGAGCAGATTCGCGCACGAGCTCGTCGAGGCTCATGCAGAAGGCAGCGGCGTAAAAGAAGGCGGTACCTGCCCACCCCAGACCGAAGCCGCTCCCGAAAGAGTACGATGCGAAGGTGCTGTCCGTGGACATCGCCACGGCGTATATTATTAAGGCAATTGTTGAGCTTAAAGCTGCAACAGAAAAAGGGTGATAATTGGGCCGCGTCATGCGAAAATTGGCCTTATGCCACATGCAGCCAGAGTCGCTCCAGACCAGGCTTCGCAATGCCGCAGTTTGCACAGGAACTAGCTACCATGTTAACTATGAAGATACGCAAGGATTCGATGAATCATAAGTGAACAGGGTAGTTTCTGTCGAGACTGCACGAAGCGAGGGCTGGTTTGGAGCTAATCCGGCCTCATATGGCATAGCAACCATTTTCGCATGACGCGGCTCATACAACGTATACTAGGCAGAACTATATACATGTATATATGAACATAAACACAAACATACAAATGACTTTTATACTGAAGCCGGGAAATATAAAGGCGAAACATGCGAGGTAAATATTTAAATTTTGCCTGAAATTGGTAGTTTATTGGTCCAAACGTCAAGATTCTTCGAAAAAAAGTCAATGTTCTGGTAAAAGCGTGTTGTTATTTTTAGTTTATTTGGACGCAAATAGACTTTTGTAATACCGCATTTCAAAATCACAGGGAAATCGGTTGTCCTTTTCCAAGCCTTCCCTGATTTTGGGCAGACGAAATAGATATTTAATATAGTATTTCGTAATTCTTACATTTTCTTCCAAGAATATTACTTACACCATTTTTGTGATTTTTTCAAAAGACCTAGAATAAATTGTATTCTAGGACTTTGTTTTTTCTAAGACCGTTTTACGTGAAAAAACGATCTTAGAAACGAATACAAATTTCGTTAGTAAATGAATTCTGTTACTGGCAAAAGCGAGTGACTAGAAATATTGGGATTCCATTATTTTCATTTTTAGAACATTACCATCTACAAGGCAAACTTAAAAGAATTACATCCCTTGAAAACAAAGGGAGACAATTATATTACTGCTTCATGCGAGGTAGGGGACTTTTATTGCTTGGCAATAGTCTTGTTCTTCATAAAAAAATCTTTTGATAGCCTTTTACATTTTCATTCAGACAACCTATCCTTTAACATTTACTTCAGGAGATATTTTCCTGTATCTTGCAAATACGCTTTCAACGCCATCGGCGCTCTCGTTCTTATTCTAACAACCGGCTATAACCCCGGCGGTTTTTGATTATTCGAAGCATGTTTGGTCAACTAAGATCATATGGTAATGTATGATGGAGAACGTAATAACTGAAGTATCAACACAGGAATCAACGGAAGTGGAAGAATAATATTGATTCAACAGTCAATCTGTGTTTCTTACCACAAACGAAAAATATTTCTCCAGCGGAATGGAAGAAGTAGATTTTCTTTGGTAGCGGAGACGTGCATACTCCGCAAATCGCCAATATGGCCGCCCCAAACCCGACCGAGGCCGAAAATATCATCAGACCAATCACCCCTTTCTGCCAGCCTGAAACGGGATATAGCGGAATGTCATGAAACGGGATATAAGTGAAATATCGTCAGATAACAAGCCTGAAACGGGATATAGCGGAAATGTCATGAAACGGGATATAAGTGAAATATCGTCAGATAACCAGCCTGAAACGGGATATAGTGAAATATCATATAACGGGATATACATGAAAAACCGTCAGATAACCAGCCTGAAACGGGATATAGGGGAAATGTAATGACACGGAATATCAGTGAAGTATCGTCAGATAACCAGCCTGAAACGGGATATAGGGGAAAATATCAAAACATATAAAATGTGAAATAATCAGAAAAACATCAGCCATATCGTAACGTTCTTTCATACTAAAACGAAACGTAAGAATATCATAAAACATATCTCCGTCCTCTTCAACTCTGAAACGAGAAATAGAAGAATACACGGAGTTAATATGAAGTATGGAGTATCAATAGACATATACAAGAATCATTTGAAAAAATATGTTGACTTATTACTACATTCTTCCAGCCCAAAAGGGGACTTTTTGAATACCATCAGACGAAATCAGACCTACAACCTTAGTCTCCATATTGTTACGGAAATTATTTGTATTTCATCGGACAGATCAGCGACTACTTTCAGACTGAAACAAGCAATATCCGAATATAATCTGATTTACTACATGGAAATAATAATATCGGCACTGCCAATCTGGAACGAAAATAAACACAAATATAACCGTATATATTAGCTTCATCTGTCTTCTCGAAATATAACGGAAAACATGTGGAAATTATAAGACATGAAAAGGCAAGTATGTGATATTCATTAGATCTTTCACTACCCTCTGCAAACTGTCAATTATTAATAAAATTATGCTATCAAAGGGCACTGTATTGATAGCGTTCTGTGAGCGCATCGTTACATAATCCTAGTGTAATGTTAGCGCATCGTAATTCGTTACATAATCCTAGTGTGGTGTGAGTACCGTTACATAATACTAGTGTGATGTTAGCGCATCGTGACATATAACTAGTGTGATGTGAGCGCATCGTTACATAATCATAGCGTAATGTTAGCGCATCGTTACATTATGTGCCGATAAGAATTTCACATCATTATGCGTAAATGGAGCCCACCGATGTATTCTGTGAGAAAAGTGCTACATATTCCTAGATTCTTAGGACTATGATGCCTAAACTGGCTTGCAATGAAAAGTTTGCATAGTTAACGAAGCGTTAAGTTCTCCCTCCTGTTATCCGGTAGAAAACGTTTTATTTTTTCTATTCCTCATTGAGCTTACCGTTACAATGTTTTTTATTAATACATTCTGCAAGGAGTGTACACGTTCATTTATTGCAAATGTTAGGGAGAAAATATTCGTTAACTATTTACATGAAACAGCGATTTACATCGAGACAAACAAGACGACAGAACATTCTGTCACTTAAGCCTTGTGTATATATATTGAATTCCAAGTCGTTCTTAGAGACTGTCAACTTTCAGCGACAATTCTTTCAGGTCAATACAAATTATCCACTACGCGGGTTCTTGGCGCTGCTTGTCACATTAGCATATAAAGTTTGCCTCGGGGTCGCGGTTCTATCAGAAACATATGCTAAATACCAGAAAGTCTATATCTCACAGGGGATTATCGCAAGACGCCTGACTTTGTGAGATGCTTTCCGGCGTTCTTTTTTTCAGAGTTTACCAGTCTTAGTCTGGCAAAAACTAAATTCTCTTCTCGAATTTATAGTACGCATATGTCAAGTAACTGCTAGTGGCATCAGTAGAAACCATGGTTTCAGTAGGCCTTCCGAGATTCCCACAAAAGTACCAAACAACATTTAACACTAAGACAAAAAATTCACCTTTAAAGTTGGCCTCGAGTGATCACCACACTATAAGGTCAGAAAATCATCGGATGTTAGAAGAAGCAACAAAAATTATTTCCGAGATTTCTTAATGCTTTTGTAAAAGTATCCCTTTGTAATTATACAAACACGACATTTAAATTGAGCACGGACCGAAAAGCATCAGTTTTCAGTTTGATATTCAACGACTAAAACTATTGACTAACGAAACAACCGGAGTTCAATTGTAACGGACAATTAATCTTTCAACAGCTTAGTGACACAATAAACATCGTTCAAAACAGTATCCATGAAAAAAAGTATGGTATGTACGTGTGTATAAGCAACACATAGACAAACAATATGGTCAGATGCGTGGAATGTTCAATGCAGGCTACATGTTTGAACGAGTACACAAATCCAGACTAAGCATGGTAGCATTACCTATTGATTGTATCGGATGAACGAATCGAAAGCATTATCATTTTAATGTTATTTAAATACATAAAACTGCTTATTTCTTGCGAAAAGCACGAAACCCTTTCATGAATTGGTTTATATTAAGAAGACTTTTTTCTTGTCGGTTAACACCGTACACTTGGTCATCTTCATTACTCATTTAAAGAATCTTACCGAGGCATATACAGGAAATACTATGTTTATTAAATAAAATATTATAAACATATAATGATCGCACTTAAAGACTCAAATATAGAGTTGAAAGTCGAATAAATATTAGTTTTGCGTATTTCATTTAACAGACTTAAAAACAAGTAATCGAATAAGTTGATTATTCGAGGTAATGTAGATTAAGTTTGGTTCTCGCGTGTTGTGTAGAATATAAATTCGATGGCACAATGATTATCTCCAAAATGGATATTGAGCGAAGCCGCCGTTAGAAGGGTTAGGTTAAAAGGAATGAGCATCATATTGGAGAGGTTCCGTTCTTAAGAAGACGAATGGTGTTTTGCAAGTAGTTAATTGGGAAAGTTTTGTGGGTTAGTCTCGCGGAATAACAACGCGCGACCACTGGATTGTGAAGTCAGCGAGTTACCACTATACCGTGTATCTTATCTATGCACTCGGGTGGACGGACGCTGGCGTCAATCTGCGCGCATGCGCAGTCCCAAATGCTGCTCTCGAAGTCACGTGACACGCCCTGAGTGATCATCTGAGTGACGACCGGACTTTGGATGGTCGGTAATGTGCCTGAAAAACATGCAGGAGTGGATTTTTGAAAAAAGATAAGAAGCGGTAAATGTTTTTAAAGTGATAGTATGCGCATTTTTTACTGGTTAATTTAGCTGAAAAGAATTACCAGGTCAAAATACTTAGTCAAATGTGGTAACTGACCAATTATCTACAGCTCATCTTGCTACCAGTCGTTTATAAAAAAAATTATTATATTCGATATTTTACATGATTGTCCCAGACCTCTAAGTCGAGCGGAACTGTTTTTATATAAGGATCGGAGTGAGTGTTTGTGTGTCGTATGCACAAATTTGCACTAATACTAAATTTAGATTCACATCGTAAATCAAATCTTTTCTGTTGTCAGTTGTCAAAACGAAAGTACGGTTGATATTCAAATGCATTGTGTTTTTTTCCGTGATATTGTTTTAGAGTGTTGATGCTGCATTAACAAATATAAATGTATATGAAGTGAAAACACCAAAAAACAAACAACGGTTGCAATAGACACCTATAAACATAACATGTACTGTTAGATGCGCATAATATCACGTTAATAGAAAGAGACACATAGTAAAATAATTAAACGTCATTCATATTGCATGATATATTTTTAGACCAACGTCATTAATGAACGAACGGCAATTGAACTGTGTCACTACAGCGGTTTAGTCCATGTATTGAATCAAATTACATGTTGCCGATTCCTAAAAATATCATAAAAACGTGATCATATGTATCTCGCTCTAGCGTACAGGTTGCACATGCTAAACAAGTAAGACACTTTCCGCTTTTATGGAGTTTTTCGCTTAAAGGAAGTCTGCTTTTACCGAACTCGCAGTTTAGTCGAAAAGTGTCGTCCTGGATAAGCCTATGCCGACTTCACTTGTTAATCTAAATTGACAATTCACGTTCATGCATTAAGCCCAGTTTTACCAGAACGAGGCTAAAACCCGATGCAGTCCTTATGAGGGACCTTTAACAATGACCCTGTTAAAATATGTTAATTGTCGATTGATATCTGCATCACTTACGGGGATTTGTGCAAAAGTAAAACTGAAATTTCTGAGTACAAAAGGGAGTTGATAAATGTAAAACATTCAACATGTTTATATATAATAATATACAACAAGACATCTGGGTTTTACAAAGAATAGCTGATGTAGATATCCAGACATAATACGACAATTCACGCAAACCTTGACGTTCTTTTTTTTTATTTTCAACATGGCACAATTTTGCTGCATTACCAATCAGATCTATGAGTTTTCAACATTTATTATATATATATTTTTAATGTCCCCATAGACATTTGTAAAGCTTAAGATGAGATATATGCAATGTCTACATCAGAAACACCGGATACATCATACAGTTTTCTATTTGAATGAGAAATCAAACATCACGTTATGGTAAAATTTTATGGTAATATTTAGTTTTGTAAATTAACGGCAAAACTTTTATGAAACATTTTCGTAATAAACAAAGAATACAACATTTAGCTTCGAGTATTGAAAATAAATCTTTCGTAACGGGCTAGCCACTAAATAAATCGGCTTTTCTGTTGTACTGTGTTGTGTTTTTTATTGGTGTGTATATTAAGATTTAATATACCATGTGTATCTAGAATACATACTTTTAAAGACCCATTATGAAGACACAGAGGCGTCAGTCTGTTTTTTTTTTTCAATTATATACTGTTTGACACCGAAATGCCGTTTAATATTCGATTTGAATAAAGCTCCCTATAAAGATGCGTGATGCATAGAAAGACCGACACAGCGCTGGCAATGTCTGATGCCTTTGAGAAACGCAGACAAATCGCAAACAATACCAATGTGTTAAGTTTACAAGCTACACTTCTTAGTCAAAAAGCTGTTATTGATATTTCTGATAAATTCATAGAATTTCATAAGGCACTCTCAATTTAAATATGTTGACGCAATTGTAAAGAAAATCGTATTGATTATGTAACGAAGTTAACGAAAATACCGTTTTGCAGCGTAACTGCGATTATGAGAAGGTGAAAACGCGATATAATGATACTTGTCGCGATTTACCATGGTAAGGTCGCGTTTGAAGGCAGCTAGTTTTCTTTTCAATCAAGCAATTGCACGAAATAGTATATATACTGCACGTGATCTGTTATGCTACCTAATATCAGTATGAACATGGGGAAATGTAAGCGTATAAAGTTTATAAAAGTTCGAAACAATTTGCGTACTTGCTTTATAAATACAATCGATATACACTTAATATTTCATGCGACTAAAGTTGAAATCAAAACATATCATTGTTCAGCGCTATTTCTAACTTCTTGTTCAGCGTTATTTCTATCTTCGAGTGCAAAATCAATGTCAATTAGTTACATTAGCAATCCTAGTCAATTACGATGAACAATGCATGATGGGAAATGGACGAGTGCTAATGGAATTAAGGATGACACATCCGCGGCATCTAGAGTCCTCGAATGCGTTGAGTCCATACATGTGATAATTTTCTCAGATCTGAATAAAACTTATTCTTCTGCCTCACACCGTTACACCAACGTCCTTAGCCTCTTCGTTATAATAACTCTGTAGAAATGTGTATATGTATTCGATCAATTTTCAAACAATGCCACAAATCAAGACATTAAGACCCATTTCGACAATACGCGGCAATCAACATAGACGCAGAAAATAAAATGACTCTTTAAATGTAAAAACACGTCGTCTCACGAATAAAAAGGCCAATATCTGTGTGCACATCACACCAAAAGTCAATATGTCCCCAGTGGGACGATACGGTCTGATATTGTTACATCTGAACGAAAAATGAAACTTCAAATTAATATTTCATATATTCCGAGTATTGAGCGAACAGATAACAGAGGGTTCGCGTTGTAATGTAACAGATAACAGAGGGTTCGCGTTGTAATGGAACAGATAACAGAGGGTTCGCGTTGTAATGGAACAGATAACAGAGGGTTCGCGCTGTAATGGAACAGATAACAGAGGGTTCGCGCTGTAATGGAACAGATAACAGAGGGTTCGCGTTGTAATGGAACAGATAACAGAGGGTTCGCGTTGTAATGGAACAGATAACAGAGGGTTCGCGTTGTTATGATGGTTAGATCTGGCCAAGGTATTGGAACAGATAACAGAGGAATCGCGTTGTAATGATCGTTAGATCTGGCCAAGGTATTGGAACAGATAACAGAGGGTTCGCGTTGTAATGATCGTTAGATCTGGCCAAGGTATTGGAACAGATAGCATGTGCATGTACAATTGTTGTATGGCAGACACAAGTGGTTTAGCGCTTTTCTGTATGAAGAACAAATTCGCGACAACAGACGAATTTCGACCGAAGTGACCCATATATACCCCTTCTCGAATTTCTCTTAAGCTGGGTCTCCACTGCCGATCAATTCAACTCGATCAAGCTCGACCAAGCGGTCGGGTACTGGTCTGGTTTGGTCGGCATGAGTGGTCGGGGGCGGTCGGTAGGTCGGCATTGGTCGGCCTTCCTATCCGCTATTTTTTGACATGTCAAAAAATATCGAGTAGCGGTCGAGTAGGAAATGGATCGAGAAGCGCTCGGGAAGTGGTCGTGTATTAGTCGAGTAGAAGATCGAGTTGATCGTGAAGTAATCGTGTGGCGATCGGATTGACATCTTTTGCACGATCTGTACCCGATCCGCTCGACCTCTACCCGAGTTTTTTTTAGATCTCAACACGATCCACTCGAGCTCTATTTGATTTGATGTACAGATTTACCAGACTGCTACCCGACGGCTACTCGACCGTAAACGATCACTGCCCGCTTGCTATTCGACCATACACGAGCTCTGTAACCGATCCGCTCGACCTCTACCCGAGTTATTTTAGATCGCTTTGTACGACTGTAGTACGGCCATCACGATCTGGTCGTGTGAAGATCTGGTGGCGATCGAGCTGAGGTCCACTTGGTCGAGCTGGGATCGTATAGGGCTCGCGTATAGGTCGAGATGATCGAGTGGAAATCGGAAAGACGGTTGAGTGGACGTCGTGAATGAGTCGTGTGGGGGTCGTGTGCTATCGGCAAGAGGTCGAGAAGAAGTCGTGTATACCGTTTTTAGTCGAGCTTGGTCGGATTCGGTCGGGAAATTTCGGTGATCGGGATTATCGAGTTGATCGGATCGGAAGTGGGAACACGGGTAAAAATGTAATCATAACGGCTATTCTGACAGCATTTAAGGTGCAAAGAATCTCGAGGTGTCTCTAGCTAATACGGTATTTACAAAGACCACATAAAAATGTCGACATGAGGAGGGTACTTATGCTGGGAATGGCAGGTATCTTTCGTTCTATAGCTGCATAGCGAGTAAAATAAAGGAATCACATTACGTAAGGCCCCATCCACATTATATGTTCCCTTTGTAACTGTTGTCAACACATCATTTTGGATGAATAAAAGCCATAAACTATAGCTTAAGAACAAAATATTGATATGTGCTATTTGTCGATTTATCGTATAGCAAGAATCGTGGCCATGCAGCGAAATGTGGTTATCAACGCTTTTACAATATATGTACGTTAACCCATTTATGCCTAGCGTCTAGAAAAAAGGCCTTGGCAAACAGCGTAGACCCAGGTGAGACGCCGCATGATGCGGCGTTTCATCTGGGTCTGCGCTGTTTGCTTAAAGGAATTTCTGTAAGAAATATTCTAAATATAGAAATAAATATACTCCTTACCGGAAATCAAGTTTAGGCGGAAAGTGTCGTCCCAGATAAGCCTGTGCGGATTGCACATGCTAATCTGGGACAACACTTTACGCAAATGATTATGCCCAGATTTATCAGAACAAGACACATATAAATGTCCTCATAAAAAAAACTAATGTATTGAGTGCAACCCGTTTTCAATTCTTCGACCTTGACATTGACGCAACTTGAAGCAAATGGAGTCATAAGATTAGCCGACATTTAAGCTATTAATTTAAAAAATCAGCACAAAATCACTAGTAAGAAAAACAGTGTCTTTTTTATTTGCAGTTTTTTTCTATTTCTATTGATTTGGAATTTCACCCGATTTTTCCCGAATACAGTTTCAAGCTAGGTCTACATGTCAGCTACATAAATAAGGAATTTAAGTGCAAGTTCTCCATATCAATATATTTTTTCAATAATTCAAATGCAATCAAAGCTAGAAATACAAGCAAGCTACATTTTAAAACAGTTAGATTGCAATACGTCCATGAAAACTCAATTGTTAAGCTGAAACTGACCTTTTCTCTTTATAGTAATCGTATATAGTTCCATGACGCGCGACCTAATCATTTGGGCAACGGGGCAAGGAATTAATAATGCCATAACTACTAATTAACTTAAAACATGTATTGCTCAGAAGTCAAAATAAATGACTGTATGGAACCAGCGTAAAACCAGTACAGACTGCAAGTATCTCTCAGGCTGTTCAGGTTGTATGCTGTTTTCTGCTCAATAGTATCATTTGACTGGAAATAAAGCTTTAACAACTTCAATCTAGAAAGACAATTTTATTTTCTTAGGGAAAACACACGCGTAAAGATGCGTATCTGTGCGGGAAAAGGTTAAACACGTACCTGCTGCTGTACCGTGAAGCCAGTACTTGTTGAAGATTGAAGCCACGGAGAGCACGAGCGCAAGGATCGTCGACAGCATTCCCACCCACCGGAAGGGGCGCCAGATACGCGCCTCCCGCAGGTAGAATTCCTCTCCAAACTTACGAGCATCGTGGCCAGAATCACTGGTCTTAAACTTCAAGAAGCTCTTCATTTTAGAAACCATCTATTTATCCCGTCGCCTTATGACGGATTCGGATATGGCGCTTTAGAAAGTGTTGCTTTTTTCCTTTTAATTTTATTTTCTTGAAACCTCACTGCTTGTCACTTCATAATTTGTATTTCTGGCTCCTGTCAGTGATTTTCACTTATTCTAATCTGTCGAACAGTTTTCCAAAGGCAAGTAAGTTTTTCCAGGTTTACTGATTCGATGGAAGAGTTGCATTTATCTCGTGTTCAGTGGTTTCGGTTCAATTTTTTAAATAACTATGTCTTCAATAACAAACACTATCCGACGTCGAATAGTTTTGTTTGTTAAAACGTCACAACATGTACATTTCGTCGCATTATCCTCATCATGCATCACTAAAGTTGAAAAGATGATGGCCTTAAATATATAAAACACTTTATGATCAGTTATAAAATGGAGGTATCGTTCGTTATCCAGAATATTTCACAACTCCCAATCATATGGACCCCACGCCTACCCACTTGAAAGTAAGCGTGCCTAATCAACAACATTTGAAACGAAAACCCAAATGCGTTTTAACCCATTTATGCCTAGTGGACTCCCACATCCTTCTAAATTGGATCAATTTATTTCCAAAATTAGGGATGTCTAGTATATTTATTTCTATATTTAGAATATTTCTTACAGAAATTCCTTTAAGCAAACTGCACAGACCCTGGTGAGACGCCGCATCATGCGCCGTCTCATCTGGGTCTACGCTGTTTGCCAAGGCTTTTTTTCTAGACGCTAGGCATAAGTGGGTTAATTATCTGGGTACGTTGCGAAAGCCTGAGCCTCCGCCTAATTAGGTGACCCACAACCACTCTCAGAGATTAGACGGGAACCAGCATAGCTGTATCAAATCCATGCCTTCATAACCAACCACGTGAGTATAGCCAGGCGGTACAATAATTTAACCGTTGTTGTTTTTTTTCCTTTTTTAATTAAGGTTCTTATTTTAATTTAAACACCTTTTTTACAAAATGTAAAAGAAAATGATACTAATTTTCATAAAATAATGCTTAAACCCATAACAAAATAAAATGCTGCCAAATTTGGTAGGAGTTTCATATGATGGAAGAAATTGTAGCAAGGAACGACAACTCTGGCTGGAGATTGGGTGAGCCATAAAACAATCGAATGGTTCACTGACACTAAACAAGTACCGCTCTTGGCATGGTTCTTAATTTTTAATATATTTTGTTCTATAACATAGGCACATATACGCGTATACGTTTATGCTTATAAGGTTCGCGTATGAAGTGCATTGTTCTTAAATTCCTACAATTGCATACAACCGGCTAGAATTTCATATTGTGTCTCAACATTCTTTAACTATTGACACCAAATCACAAATCGTTTCAATGAAAACAATTTTAAAATATTATGAGGTTTTCAGTAAAAACTTTTGACAACGTTTTCAATAATGAAAACTCCTAAAAATACCTTTATCCGTAAAAATGCCTCATTTCGTGACAAATTGCATTTCCGAAATAAAAAATACATTATTTAGGTACGGACACACTCTTCTGGTCTTGATTGGTGCTGACAACCAAGTTCTGTAAAATCGTTTATATTCGTCGGCGTATCATTTTCAGTTGTTTATTTATGTTTTAATCTGAATTCTGACAAGAAATATTGCATCGGTCATTTTCAGATTTGTTTGTGTCAAATTTGTGGATCCGTCAACACACGAAATCAACAAACAACTCGTTACATCCACATGTGGTTAGCATGTGGCTATGATATTAATTAGTAAAAGCATCATTTTGAATGAAAAATAATCAAATGATAACGAAAATTCAACTTCTATGAAAATAAAAAATCCAGAAAAAATCAGTTCTACGTTGAATAAGGCCGAGTTCATGGAAAACGCTGCACAATTCATAACGTCATGGCTGTTCAAATCGATGCACCCTGTTTTCGGGTCATTTTGAGTTGAATACCTTGTTATATATTTATATTTATATATATTTTATTTTTTATGGTGATTTTTTTCAGAGAAGTTGATTTTTTATACTTTGATTATTTTTCATGATGATTTTTCTAGTATTTTCTATCATAGTCACACGCTAACCACCTGTGGTTACATCCTGATTTCTTTTAAACACCCAAAATGCATTACTAGAGTAAATCATTTTGATTGCTGGACAATTGTCTATACAGACAGGTTATTGTTGCTCTGAATCGGATTTGTTTCTGTTATTCTCAAAAGGCTTTATCTAGTCTCGTAACAGCCAGTTCTAAACGGGCTTTCGCGTCATCGACAATGACGTATTTACTAGATTTATCATAAATGTGGAAGGAAATGAGAAAAAGAACACAAGAGATTCTAGCAATGAAATTGTGAATGATTAGGTGAAGAGGAGGAGGAAGAAGAATGAGAAGAAGAAGAAGAAGGGAAGACGTACACTATAATTATTAAAATGTCGGCACTGATTGTTGCGTGTGTCAATTACCAAAATCGTTAGTCGTAAAACTAATATTAATGTCTTATTATACGTTTGCAAAATCATTCAGTATACTTATTGAATATTAGGTACACGGGTTATGTAACAATGACTATTGTTGTCCAGCTTCGGTCATTGATTGTGTCTTGTTCTGATAAAACTGGGCATAATGCATGCGCTTAAAGTGTCGTCCCAGATTAGCCTGCGCAGTCCGCACAGGCTAATCAGAGACGACACTTTCCGCCTAAATTGGTTATTGCTAACAAGAGACTTCGTTTTAACGAACAATGTCGTAAAAGCGGAGAGTGTCGTCCCTGATTAGCCTGTGTGGACTGCACAGACTAATCTGGGACGACACTTTACGCACGTGCATTATGCCCAGTTTTATCAGAGCAAGACTCATTTATAAGTCGTATAAAGTTACTTGCAATGATGGCACTGCAAGTCAAAACGCACTACCATAAAGATCTATACAATACTCAAGAAAACAAGTTTTATGTGCGGCTAGGAGTATACCAATACAAAACACGTGATTGAATATTGCGATCCAGATACGATATTGCTTAAGCCCTGCCCCTGTGTCCGTCTATTTTTGTACACTATGATATGTAAAAGTAGAAAAAAGTGCTCTATGAATCCAGAAATTATCAATTCTTGAATAATACTTTGCTTGATTAAATTGGCATAAGTGGGTTCTTAAGATTTATAAAAGCGTTGCATTTTAATGAAATATCAATTAAATCAATCAATATCTAAAATACACTGCGTTGATATTTTAAGAAACCGAAAGGTTAAGTAAATACATGTAGTTATTATTGATCTGTATACAAATAGCCAATTAAAATTTACGTTTTTCACAACAAAACCATACAAAAAATTAACTTATGCTCAAGGAATTCAAATACAAACGAGTATATCCACATTTAGAAACTAGTTAACCATTTGCATGTTGGTAAATTTGTCGTCTGCTAAAATGTCGTCTGCTGAATTTCTAAAATTAGCATTTTCTTCGATTTTTTTTTTCAAAGAATACTATCAGAATAGCAAACAGTTTGGATCCTTATGAGACGCCACGTCTCATCTGGATCCAAACTGTTTGCAAAGGCCTTCAAAATTCGGTTCCCAGCACTAAAAGAGTTAAAATAACATACACATAAAACAACGTTTGTGTACCTGCATCGGACCTTCATGTTAAACAAATCCGATATAGCTAAGTAATTGCGGCGAAATACACAAACTTACTATAAGTAAAAGAACTAAAAATTAAATCAACTTTTAAATTCGAAAAATACCACTGAATTTATCAATTGCAAAACTAATACATCCGTACAAACGAGAATTATGAACATGTTATTTAAACCACTTATATGCAAACAAAGAAATGTGTATAACCTTAACATTGTTCAATCCGTTTCAGGCCTGTACATACACTACACCGTTTCACAACAGCCATGAATTCAGTGCGAAAACGATAACTTAATGGGAAAATAATTGTCGAGTATTTCAACATATCGATCCGTTTGTATGTACGGATCATCCCGTTAGCGATATCGCCTGCATATGGAACATGAATCGGCTCTGTATCGTGAAAAGGATTCAGAAAAGACAGAATTTGATTATGATTTGCATTGGGAGTTCCACCGGTGTGACGTCAGTTTTATTCACTTTTTTGGTATTATGTTCATGTCTTTTATAGGAAATTGCTTGTTTTTAATTAAGGACTTTGGGGAAGCAATCAACGTTTCTCTACCGGTTTTGTATGTATGGTTTCGGTTTTTCTGTATTTCCTCTATTTTACCCCAAATAAAAACTTCCAAGCGATTGAATACATTCCGCTTATGTTTAAAAAAGGTTGTAATGCAAGACCCGACGAAAAAGAGGGTAGAGTGATAATGATGTCTGTGTCGAAACAATGAAAAGACAAGCACATTCATATTTTGTTGAAGATGTAGATAATATGTGTTGGTTTCTATAGATTGTCAATGTTAAAACATGGGCGACCAAAGAACTTAATATTTACATTCTCACTACTGATACGATCTATGTTTTAATTCGAGAAGAGATAATACAGTTTCATAGAAAGATTGAATTGTGCAGAGAAAATTCGTTGTTTGTATTCACTGTTTGAAAAAACAACAACGAATTACCCAATTTAATTGTAGGGCACTTATATTTCTTGTGAACAACGGAAAATCATAAAATAAATGGAAACATTCCTTATCGATAACAATTGAACTGAATATCTAGCTGGTGAAAGTGTCGTAAACAATGACACTGAACATAGTGATGACGAATAATGTGTTCATGTTTATGAATATATTTTTCGACGTATATTATACGGCGCATCAATCAATTATGTTAATCCATTTATGCCTAATGGACTCTCCCATCCTTCTTAATTGAATCAATTTATTTCCAATATTAGGGATGTCTAGTATATTAATTTATATATTTAGAATATTTCTTACAGAAATTCCGTTAAGCAAACAGCGCAGACCCTCATCTTGGTCTATGAAAATAAGAGCAAGTTTCCCACATAGAGGGTCATTTTCCTCAATATTTTGCAATCCAAATCCAAGCGCTGAAGGTACTGAAGTTGTTCGCTGTTGTCGTCCTTGATTAGCTTGTGCGCATTGCACAGGCTAATCAGTGTGCACATGCTAATCTTATTTGACGTGCATTAAGCCCCGTTTTCCCTGAAAGCAGCCACTATGTACAGATTTCAATGATAAACACTAGACTTGCCAATGTCGTCTTACAAGCTGGTATATACACTCACTGCTAGAGCAGAATCATTTGTCGTCTGCTGCAGACAGGCAGCAGTAATCGTCCCTAGCAGAGTGAGTTGCGGTTCTTACCGAAGCTAAGGCTTCTAAGAACATACTGATTTGCAAAATATGCTCTGTAAATTTTGTCGGCCGCTAACGCGACCAACTAAAAAGGAAGAAAAGCAACGCTAGCTATTTGTATAATAAATAAATGCAATGTTCAAATCGACCATAAGCAATCGATATTGGTTTATCCTAATTGAAAACGCAGCTAAAATTATTTAGTATTCTTAAACTCATAAAACACACAAATTTTATCCGAAAGTTCATTAACAACTGTTAGCAGCAACACATAAATAGTTGAACTTGCCAGATGTTTGCAGTGAGTGGTCACCAAATGTGACAAAACCTATTTATGCCTAGTGGACTCTCCCATCCTTCTAAATTGGATCAATTTATTTCCAAACTTATGGATGTCTAGTATATTTATTTCTATATTTACACTATTTCTTACATAAATTCCTTTAAGCAAACAGCGCTTACCCTGATGAGACGCCGCATCATGCGGCGTCTCATCTGGGTCTTCGCTGTTTGCCAAGGCCTTTTTTCTAGACGCTAGGCATACATGGGTTAACCCTTTGTGTTAACTTTGTTCTTAGAAAATGTTTGCAATGCATTTTGTCTTAAGTCTGTTTTTAAATAAAGTGAATTCATTACTTAAATTCATATTAATGCATATTTCGTTGTATTACACAGATCAAAAGGGCATCTCAAAGATTTGAATTGACTGTAAAGATCGTCTGATAGAACCTATCGCATGCAAGGATATTGATCTGAAATTCAGATTTGCCCCCAAGGAGTTGATTCCTTTATAATAACCAATCTGCATTCGTCTTGTTGTATGAACGTATTCATAGAACACGGATTGGACATTAATCGATGGCTTTGAAATATATATATTCTACATCGATTTCATGCTGAGAAGTATAGACCAAAGTTTCACTTCAATATTTAAGTCGTTGATATTGTTTTACCAAACTGCACCAAAAACAGCTGTCATTGTTTTCATTTATTTCATTAAACTACGTTTACAAAAAAAAGAAAATAATTAATATACAATCAGAAGTGTATCATTTTATATCAACTAGTGGTGACACAAAAATGTCGACTATTATTCCGCATGGATAGTTTAATTTGCTTTTTTTCAAATATCTCCATCCTTATTGAAGTTACTGAACAAAAACAACAAATTCTTTTATCACAGTGATCTTTACCTAAATGGCCTGGTATGAATGTAACCTAGCGAAAGATGTTGTTTGGCGCAAGCGTTAACCTGAATTAATACGGGCCTTTTTAATGTTACATATGTTGTAGAATACTGATATGGGGAGAAGTTGCATTCAAACATTAACCAGAATTTTCAAAGTAAAAACGGGTCATACTTCTGCTAAATTGCTCGTCAAAGTTTTCAAAGTTATGAAAGTTATCAAAAAGCATGTGTTCTCAACCTCCGCGCAGAAATTTGACGGGAACACGCATAGCTGGATCAAATCACTGCCTTCATAATCAACCACGTGATGATAGCCAAGCCACGTGGTACAATAATTTTACCGTTTTACTTTTTACTTTTTTTTAATTAAAATTATTTATTTTTTAGTATGAACTTGAATTTATACACTATTATCAAAATATAAAAGAAAAATGATACTACTTTTCATAATATTATACGTAAACAAAAAAATAAAATCCTACCAAATCTGGTAGTATTTTCTTGTGATGACAGAGGTTAAATGCGAGAGCGATGAACGACAACTCTGCGTGGAGATTGGTACAAACAGTGATTTGGAGATGTTGTCTGTTAACCTAAACCTTAACCAGAAAATTACGTAGACGCAGACGCCGGCATTTGGGTGAGAAATTTAGGACAATCATTTTCTGTTAACAGTCGACCTAACGATGAATGACATTTGAGAAACGCATCATTTTAATCATAGATTCAAATTTCTTTCAATATGGCTTGCATATTAAATTCAGTGAATAGCAGCATTCTGCCCCTTGTTTTACTCAGTCGAGATCGATCTGAAAGCAAATGCGACTTCACAGCTATACCGCACCAGAACTATGCAACATTACACGTTTTTATCTCGCTGCTTTCGCTATCGATCTGTAGTTATTTGATTCGAAAGAGTTACAACGCGCTATATTGAAGGTGTTAATTGTTGACGCTCTCAGTTACAGGTTTGTACTTCTAAATTATTGGAGAAATTCGTGCAGAACGGCAAAAGCCCTTCGTTTATATTGATGTTTTTTCACAAAATAACTCTTGTTTGCTGTTGAAATGAATATATTTCATTAATAATTCCAAACTACTTTCACTAAAAATCTTTTTGCTGTTGTATTGAACTTGTCACTTTCTTGTACCTGTATATAATAGCAGTAAAAGTAACAAACGAACACATTCGTATTCACTTTCACTTTCTCGGTGTTTCAAGAAGTATTGGTATAAAAAATGGGTAGCATTATGCTGCAAAATTGTCAATGCGAATTCTTACACTTAAATTTTCACAAAATATGCGCACAAACGCCACAAATGGCGAACAAATGAATCAATCTCCACGCAGAGTTGTCGATCCTTGCTCTCACATACAACTCTGCGAAAGGCTCAGCCCTCCATTTTGTCTATAAAATAGATAAAACCGAACAAACGCATTCAACGTATATTTGATTGGATATTTAAGATCGCATGCATTAAATTAAGAAATATGACTTTTAAATGTACGATAAATCGTGCAAAAACTTGCGAGTTTTAATGCAACTCTTTGGAACTAATTTATTGCCCATTTACGCAGATGGAATCATTCCACGCACTTCACAAATGTAAACAATTGAACATATTTTTTTTGAGTGACGTTAGGAATTGCTTCGACGTGTGTATGTATGTTGGTTTCTTAACATAAAAATCATATCAATTTTATCATAATGAATTAAGACTAATATAAGATATCATGGTATGAGATGGTTTTCTTTAATGCAGTGATTGCAATGTAACCGTCGTGCAAGAGATTGTTTAGTATTCTGTTACCTCAATGATGAACGCTTGGAATGATCATGACATTAATGAGACGCTTTCATAGCAATAGACCGTTCTGAGCCCAACACAGAGGTGAATGTAATGTAACCGCCGTGCAAGAGATTGCAAATGAATGTCGAATACACGCAAACAAAATCAAATTCTCGTCACCAACAACCACTGAGTGGCTTGTCGTATTTAGTTGAAAACATGAATATATACATGTGGCTTCAAATATACGTATCAATAACGCAATATAATTATTATGTAAATTTATAATCAGCTACGGATTTACACAGAAAATTCATCAGGGCCAGGCTAAATCTATGGTTTAATACATTAAGGTTAATTTATATAATAGTATATCCACTACCGCAATGAAGAAAGCATAAGTATTCATGAATTCCAAATACGTAATATTAATCGACAATTACCATGAGCTGCCCGAAGCCGTTTTGAATAAACGCATCATGGCTAGTGATATGATAGGAAAAATGCTTCTCCGGAAAGAAATCCTCTTGAAACTTTGTTTCATTTTGGACGTTATTCGACGAGTTATTCTTTTTCTTGAGTTACGGTTTAAAATTCAGAAAAATGATACTGTTTTGATACAAAACGATGAAAGAAAGAACTATATACATAAAGCATGATCGCTGTGTATTATTATGAAACCAATGCCTCGACAACCGGAAAGACGACGGTAATTATTGCATTTTGGTGTCGTTGTGTTGTTTTTTCTTGTTTTTTTTTACACCTTATAAATGTGAATTGTTCTGAGAAAACTGAGCATAATGCATGTGAGTAAAGTGTCGTCCCAGATTAGCCTGTGCAGTCCGCACAGGCTTATCAGGGACAACACTTTCCGCTTAAATTAGATTTTCTGTAAAAAGGGACTTCCTTTAAACGAAAAATACCATTAAAGCGGGAAATGTCGCCCCTGATAAGCCTGTGCGGACTGCAACGGCTAATCTGGGACGACACTTTACGCACATGCTTTAAACCCCATTTTCACAGAACAAGACTCAAATAAACACGTAGTGTGTACTCCAAAGGGCGCTACCGACCCATTACCAAGCCGCTTTAAACGTTTAAGTGGCCTTTTCACGTTTTGGTAAATTAACAAAATTAAAAAAAATGTTTCAGATTCGCAAATTTTTGTTTAAGTTGTGATATTTGTGAGGAAACATAAAGACTGAACATTTACCATGCTCTAAAATATCCATTCTATGCATCTTTTGACAATTTAAAAACCTGAAGAATATGAAGCGTTGCAACGCGAAACGATTGAATAATTTGGAGAGTTCTGTTGTTGTCGTTATATTTTGTGAAACTACGAGGATTGCTTAAAATATAAAGTATAAAATGCACCAGTTATTTTATGAGCACGGATGGTCGAGTGGGCTAAGCGGTAGACTTATACTCCAGGACTCCATGGATCAGTGCTTCGAGCCCACATGAGGGTTACTTTTTTCTGTTTTTAAATTTTATTCTTGTTTTTTTACCGGAGCTTTTAAGATCTAATGTTTACATTTATAAATATAAAGCATTTAATGACAAACTTCAATATACGTGCCTAAATCTGTGAAAAGGCCCCTTTAATATCATCGGGAATTCTCATTATGAAAACGGAAATGGTCGTCAATTGTTATCGTCTGCAATCAGTATGCAAGCAAATAACAACGGAGAATATTGATAATGGTTGCCAAGTATGATAGATTGATCTTGAAAACCTGTGATGATAAAGCAAAAGCTGTAAGTTGTTTTTCAGTATAAGTATTTCATTTGCTTGTTTGATTGTTGTTGATACTTGTGGTGGTGACTAAGATGTTGTTGTTTATGATGATAATGTTTTTATTGTTCCTTTAACTTCGATACCTTAATAAATAGATACAGTTTTGCCACATGTAAAAGGTTAGCCCATTTATGCCTAGCGTCTAGAAAAAAGGCCTTGGCAAACAGCGCATGATGCGGCGTCTCATCAGGGTCTACGCTGTTTGCTTAAAGGAATTTCTGTAAGAAATATTCTAAATAAAGAAATAAATATACTAGACATCCGTAATTTTGGAAATAAATTGATAAAATTTAGAAGGATGAAAGAGTCCACTAAGCACAATGGGTTAAATAAGAAAAAGTGTGTTTGTGCTTGATATTTATTAATCGGATGCACAAAATTAAAACATCACACAATTGTGGTGTTACCTATATAAGAAATAACATTTCAATTTATTGTCTTCAACAGTCAACCCCATGGCTAAAATGTGTTTGATTCCGACGGAACCGTTTTACTTTGATATATTCTCAAATATTTCGTCTTGGTCATATTCCGATGCATTCGTGTGTTTTATTCTAAGTTTTATGGCAAAAATTATACGTACACGAAATATGATTATTTTTCTTTTCTGTTTAGCTTTTATTTTATTAAATCTAATCAATAACGCTGTAATATAGGCTTTCATCCCGATTAATAAAACGAATAATACGATGTAAGTACATGTATGTGAAACAGCATCGCTGGACTGTGTTTCTCGCACAATAACAAAGATCGATCGCAGGTTTGATATAGACGATAGCGAACCACACGTTTCAAATCAATATAATGATTGAAAATTGAAACAAATACCCTGCTGCTTAAAATTGCGTTTATCACTTTCTTATTCATCGCGATGTTTTTTCAATATGTTTCTTGTTGTTGTTGTTGTCGTCATGTTGATTTTTTTGCTCGCCAATAATAAAACTTATATAAGGAGCAGCAGCAAAAAGATGGCGGTGATAAAAAGTAAAAAAGGTGACGACACCGATTAAGAAGAAGATAAAAATAAGTGGATGATGTGGTTTAAGATAATGTTGGTGATGATGGTGACGATGATTAAGAAGAAGAAGAAGAAGAAGATAATGATGATGAAGATGATGATGATGATGATGATGATGATGATGATGATGATGATGATGATGATGATGATGATGATGATGATGATGATGATGATGATGATGATGCGGATGATGCGGATGATGATGATGCGGCTGATGATGACGCTGATGATGAGGCTCATTATGATAATTCTATTGATATCGGATGATGAATTGATGATGACGCTTATTTCTGTGATGATATCGGTTAAGATGAAGTCGACGACGACAAAGACTATAACCGAAAAAAACGTACCCATAGTTTTGACAGGTTCTTAATCCACCCAAATCGAACAACATTAAAATCTCATATGTCACAGAAAAACACTTTAAAAGAATTGACGTAAATCAGAATATCCCAACGCTGAACCAATCAAAATGTTCCCCGATAACTCTTCAAATGCAGGGCGCCTGATACGCAATACGAATCTCTCAACACACTGACACACACAGTTGAAATACGATTCTCACCGTTCACTTATTCCGTTACAAGCGAATATGTCGTCGCTGCGACACTCCTGAAAGTGTGTGTGTGACAGAGTAAATTCCTGCGGCCCTGAATGATATTGGCAATATTGCCACAATTGACTGCGTTGCTATGCTTAAGAGGGCTTGTGGACGCGACGAAGAAATGCATCGTCTTTGAGAATTATTTCAGATTGGATTAGATCGAGAGAGCGATGAAATAGTAGTCTTATTTTTAAAGCGAACTCTGTCTTTTTTTAACCAAATAATAAACATTTATGCCTGATAAATATAGAAAAAAGAACGCGTCGCAGTATAATTATATTATAATTTCGAACTATAGCTTATTGGAACAGAAACACACGGAGATATTGTTAAAGGTAAAAATATGAAAAAACATAACCAATAAGTTATTTGATCAGAGTTATGTGAACATGAGCCTTACGTCATAAGCGGCTAGCAAAGCTCGAGCACTTCATGCGCAGCCGCAGTCTGGTCATGATACCCTTGTCTGCTAATGCTACCACGAAGCCTTGATTGACTAGAAGCATACGATATGACACCTATTTTCGCACGACACGGCTATTATATGAAATCCACATTGATATCACAGCGAACCGCAATTTTGAGAATTACTGAGGGACAGTGAGCTTACTTTTAATATAAGGAAATTAGTATAAAAGAATTGTATATCACATAACAGTTTTGTCTGAAATGCAACATGCCTCATCTCACACAATTCTGATAGCACTGTATATACGATATGTAAATGAGTCGACAATGCCGGTTGGTTTCTATGACGACGGCTACATTGTTATTCTATAAAAGGTTGCCAGTCACGTTTTATTACGGACTGGGCAAAAGGCGGTAATAATACCATGCTTAGTCTAAGTATATAACAAACCATATAAAACAGAGGTTAAACTCAGTTCACTTATAATAAAGAACAACCATTTAATTTTATATATTACATTTACACACGGTTTACATAAAAAATATCCCTCCTTTATTGTCAAAAGAGAAATCAAACTTGTGGGTGTAAACCATGCAACGACTTCAGTTCCAATACATTTAGATATCTGTCTCTGTCGTCTGCAACACCAATATTGATGACAGCTCGCCGCAATTTCGTTTCTTCGAACATTACGCTAGAATTCATATCATGTCCACTTAAATTAACATTTCTACAGATAGTGTATTTGCAGCGTTTGGGTCGTTTGTTGCTTTTATCCATCACCTCACTCCTTCGGTTATGTATCAACTATCGATCACACCTTGCTGCAGCACTCCTAGCAGTAAGAATACGGTTGTCTATCACGCGATTATATTGACAGGAAAGTTCTCTAAATAGTTTCACAATAAGAGGTTGGGGTTCACTCCCTTGGGGATATATTTCGAAGAGAAGTTACTTGCGCTTAGTTGTGTTCTATGGTTGCCTATGAGACATTTTTTTGTAAATTTTAATTTGATTACCACTTTCAAACTGTAATTTAAACTTAATGACTATACACCGTTCACCTCTTTATCCGCAAGAAGGAACATTGTACATATTTTTGTATCAATATCGGAGTGGCATAAACATGAAGCACCAACATCAGAGATAACTTTTGCAGTTCTCCCATTCATGTCATACATTTATATATGCGTGTATTACAACGTTCAGTTTGAATACATGCAATTCAAAATAAGGTTTAAAGAAAAGTAAACAAAATTAAACTTGTCGTAAGATGGCAGATGACACTGGGCCTTTTTTGGCGACGACAATCAAACACTCATTCTCATGACTGGGAACAACGGCGTCCCTATATGCTGGCCTTGTATATACGCACTTACCATTGCTTCCGGAAAGCCGAAACAAATAAAGGGAAAATGGGATGAGCCGCCAGTGATTCAGACGAGTAGGTCAACTGAAAACAACTCAGTCCAATACGAAATATAGGCGAAAAAAATCAATTACAACTCAAATTAAATCAAAAAATAAAACACAATAAAAACAACGCCGTAATCACAACACATGAACATTCTTTATAACTGCTGAACAATCAATACGACTGCTTGAGACCTGTTAAAAATGAAGATCTATTAACACTGTACACACATTTAACACTGAGAAAACTGTTTACAGGGGCCTTTTCACAGATTTTGGCATGTTTTGAAGTTTGTCACTCAGTGCTTTATATTGATCAATGTAAACATTGGATCTAAAAAGCTCCATTAAAAAAATAAACAATAAAATTTAAAAAAGAAAAAAAAGTAACCCCAAGCAGGGCTCGAACTAGTGACCCCCGGAGTCCTGGAGTAAAAACCCATTAGACCGCTCGGCCATCCTGCCAAGTATATATGTAGGACGTATTTTATACTTTATATAAGCAATCTTCGTAGTTTCACAAAATTGAACGACAACAACAGAACTCTTCATATTATTCAATCGTTTCGCGTTGCAACGCTTTATTATTTTCAGGTTTTTTAAATCGCCAAACGATGCATATAATGGCTATATTAGACCATGGTAAATGTTTAGTATTACTGTTTCCTCACACATATCATAACTAAAACGAAAATTTGCGAATCTGAAACAACTTTTTTTTCAATTTTGTCAATTTACCAAAAGGTGAAAAGATCACTTTAAAGAGTCAACATGGGGTAGCACTCTGCAATGTTAAACAAGTGCAAACTAAATACAGTCGCCTCCCTTGTTAAAAATATTCTTAGCAAGCAATAACATGTTACCTATTGGTATTGCTCTGTCTAACGGGCGCTTAAAGCACAAACTCATATACGATCAAATACATGTACTAGGAATCGCATGAAATAATACATATAACTATTCATATACACATGTAAAAGCGATTTTAAATCGCATTCAAAAAATTAAAGCTGTTTATTAATAATCCGATATGCTGCAAGGAAAAATTGATGTTATTTATAAATAAGTTAGCTTAGATATATACGGGTTCCTTTAAAGCATCTAACACGTAAAGGATCTATTTATCACGCACATGTCCAGAGACGATCTATAAAAAATACGTCTTTGAGACTTACTAACTATCAAATCATATAGCTCAAGTCATCGTGCACTTAGAAACTAAGTAACTTTCTGAAAAAAAGAAAGAAATATACTTAAAACATATCATGTATCTAAACCAGTCGCACACAAAAGACGAACCAACAAGCTAAATCCTGTGTTAATAAACATGCAAAGCTATCAAACTATCAGAGTTGGGTATCATATACCAGGAGATCAACTACTTAAGTATATGAAAAACATGCTGTTAACAGAGGAGAGCGTAATAGCATTGGTAATTGTTCGAAAAACGGCAATTAATTTGACAATATACTAGTAGGTCACACCTATCCCAAGAAAACATGAAAGGATATATAAAGAAACGCTTCTTAATAGCTTCTCACAGAAAAAAAACATGACTGGATTTATTTCGAACTGCTTCTGTAGAGCTTACCTCTCTGTAGTCCGGAAGATCCGCAGATCTTCTCGATACTCGTACCCCGCCAATGGGGGACGCACTTTGACCATAGACCTTCCTTGATATCGAGCGCAGGTATCGAACGTGTGCGCGTCGACTCTGTGAAAAATAGGGTCTCGTTTTAACCCATTTATGCATAGCGTCTAGAAAAAAGGCCTTGGCAAACAGCGTAGACCCAGATGAGACGCCGCATGATGCGGCGTAGAATCAGGGTCTGCGCTGTTTGCTTAAAGGAATTTCTGTAAGAAATATTCTAAATATAGAAAAAAGTGTACTAGACATCCCTAATTTTGGTAATACTTTGATCCAATTTAGAAGGATGGGAGAGTCCACTAGGCATAAGTGGGTTTAACAGTATTACAGACGGAAATGTTTCTTTAAAATGAATACAAATCATCTATAAATGGATATGAAGAGAATAAGACCTGATGATATTGATACTTCTATACAGTCAATCTTGTGGATGCGACCACTTGTATTAAGCGACCTTTGTCTTATGCGACCATTTTGAAATCCCACGGAGCTTTTTCGCTATATAATGACACTGTATTAAGCGACTTTTGTCTTACGCGACCAGCGACCGATTATTGTATAATGATTCCGGCTAGTAATCTCTACATACACTAGTACATTTTGTAATTCAAATGTAGCTTCTTTTTTTTTTACGCTGTTAGGATTTCTTTTTGTTTAAGTTTGCCGAGTGCGATTGGTAAGAACTGGTTAACTCATGTATGCCTAGTGGACTTTCCCATCGTTCTTAATTGGATCAATTTATTTCCAAAATAAGGGGTATCTGGTATATTTATTTCTATATTAAGAATATTTCTTACAGGAATTCCTTTAAACAAACAGCGCAGACCCTGATGAGACGCCGCATCATGCGGCGTCGCATCTGGGTCTACGCTGTTTTTCCAGGCCTTTTTTCTAGACGCTCTAGGCATACATTGTTGCATGCCCGATGATCAAGCAGAATTGTATCGATTTCTTTTTTTGTATAAAACAAACAAACAAATGAACACGTGTTCACTTATGTGAACATGACCTTGGACATATTTAATCTGTTATTTTATATAATTGTATTTTTACAATATTTTTCAAATAATACAGACGCACTTGTTAAATACAGGATTTCATTTCCACACTTGCTAAGAAAAGTTTATTATTCTTCACGCGTCCTGCATACCTTTTACATATTAAATGAATTTGAGAAATTCAAAAGATTTTTTTACATTAAGTGCACAGAGTAAGGCATATTTACCTTTAATGTACATGTACATTGTTTTTTACGTTTTCTTAGTTTTTATGAATCTGTAACAACATTTGCTTAATTCTCAATTTGATGTTGGTGTTTTTTTCTTTCATTTTCAATGACATAGGACAAAGTGGGACCATAGGTAAAAGCTTTCGTCATTAGGAATACGTGTTGTATATATTTTTTATAATACCAACAACGCTGGCCGCATGTCTACTCAAGAATGACTCATTCCCCTATTTGCCCCAATTCTCATAGCGTCAATATGTTATTCTTACATTGGATACTTAATGACCTTGCTATAAAGTCTGACATAGAACCGACGTATCGTTTTTCAACTGGCCGATGTGCATATTACCAACTAATTCCTCGCCGGAACGCGTAAAAGTTAAAATGAACCCATTTATTCCTAGTGGACTCTCCCATCCTTCTAAATTGGATCAATTAATTTCCAAAATTAGAGATGTCTAGTATATTAATTTCTATATTTAGAATATTTCTTACAGAAATTCCGTTAAGCAAACAGCGCAAACCCTGATGAGACGCCGCATCATGCGGCGTCTCACCTGGGTCTACACTGTTTGCCAATACCATTTTTCTTGACGCTAGGCATAGATGGGTAAAGTATACTGCAAAATCATAATTATTCGTGGCCCATTAATTTGTGTTTATTTCGAAGTTTAACTAATCTACGTTTTTAACATTAAATAAATCGAAAACTTGACTACGCAAATTTCTCATTTTTTTCTCAACGAAAATGTAATCTTTTTTTAACTATGAAATGTCATGACGACGTATATTAATGATTTTACAGAATGTTGTTTCAGGATAAGCCATGTTTTTGAACCCTGAAATGGCAACAACATTTCTGTTACAGTAGTTGAATATTGAATATATAATATAGTAGTAGTTATTTTTTATAACTACAAAACATGAGACCTAAGAAATTGAATTTCGAAACATGGATTAAAAATAAATAGTAAACGATAAATGAAAGCGTTTGTAAAAAGGCACCCTGTCGAAGAAGCAGAAATCTTGTTTATTTTTTATCCGTGATCTTTTATTCTATAAAATCAGCCTGTATCGCGGACTGCTTAATTCAACACTTAACCAGAACAAGCGTGATGCAATATTGGTGATATTTTATTCATACAAGTTTTAACTTTCAATTTAAAATATGCGTACTATGACGAGTTAAATTAATAATTCATGTCTTTAAATGTAAAATGTAAGGTAATTAAACAATGGTATAAAGGCACACTTTTGAAGTATATTAGATATGGTACAACCAAAACAAAATACTAAATACAAGTAGATATACACTGAGTAAGCATTTGCAAGCAAACATGAAAAATGGAGTCGTGTTCTTGTGCGTAAAGTGTCGTCCCAGATTAGCCTGTGCAGTCCGCACTGCACAGGCTATCCCAAATTAGCCTGTGAAGTCCGCACTGCACATACTAATCTGGGACGACACTTTACGCACAAGCATTGTGCCAAGTTTTCTCAGAACGCGACTCAATGGTTATACACATGATACGCTTAGAGTTTGAAATGACGTAAGTGTTGGAAAGGAACTGTGCCGTTTTGGTTACAAGCTTTTTGCGACACGGCAACTACTGAAGCGCTGTTTGTACTTTTCTTTCAAAACAAAATCTTGCCTATGTTTAAAACATATAGACAACGGAATAGTCGAACATGAAATTATTTACTTTTTATGCCAAAAAATGCAATTAAAAATGCAATAAAAGGTTGGTAACTTATGAATTTCCTGTCCTCTAAAGTTAACAACTGTTGACGACTTGAAAGATATGTAAATATATCCTGTATATATTAACTTTTCCCCACTCAGAAGAAAAGTGAAAACGGCCATGTGCAAATAGCATAAAACCAGAACAGCCTGTGAGTAACTCACAGTCTGTTCAGGTTTTATGCTGTTTGCTGCTCATCAGTATCTAAGGGTTGGAAATGAAATCTTTAAAACTTGAATCTAGTATAAAAAAGGGTCTTTAATTAAATTTAGCTTTCTATGGGACTACAAGTATGTCAAAATATGTATCTAAGTGGTAAAGGGTAAAGTGCGGAATCTGACAAATATGATATCAAGAATCAAAGTTTTGTTTTTGTATGAAAACTCGACTGAGTAATAAGCGTTGAAATGTATCCTAGTTATAGTTTAAGCGTTGTTTTCGTTGTTTTTTCGTTGTTATAGAAGATATCAAGAGATTTATTTCACGAAAGCAGCAAGGAAGTCGCCAGAACGTGCGCACGCACATATATTATTATTTAAATGAGCCGCGTTCTGAGAAAACTGGGCTTAATGCATGTGCGTAAAGTGTCGTCCCAGATTAGCCTGTGCAGTCCGCACAGGCTAATCAGGGACGACACTTTCCGCTTTATGGTTTTTTTAGTTTCAAGAAAGTCCATCCTTACCGAAAATCAAGTTTAGGCGGAAAGTGTCGTCCCTGATTAGCCTGTGCGGACTGCACAGACTAATCTGGGGCGACACTTTAGGCACATGCATTATGCCCAGTTTTCTCAGAACACGACTCAAATAAACATAAATGGCATTCTCTATCATATGTGAAAGAATCGGATGTTAAGGTATGTTGGGTAACGCACCTAGCTGAATAATGTATGTAGCGCTTTGCTACAGCTAACGACAAAAATAATTTATTATCAACATGTCTCTTTAATCATTGATGACTTCAATACACCTTGTCTGTTACAGCATTATATTAGAATTTATTGCTCAAGCGAGGATGAAATATTAATGAAACGAACGCTGAACTGGTATTTGAAATCCAATACCGTAGCATTTGAGATTGAAACAGACACCTATATACAATGACAATGTTACACGTGTTTAATTGAGTCACAGCGGGAATTGTTAATCACAATAGTGATGAAAGGAAAATCTATATGTTTGTTAAATCAATAACTGTATTGTCAACAGCCGTTCTGCGGACGATAGAAACATTGTCTACCAAATTGCAAAGAAATTCCGCAGTTCAGTTTAAAAATCAATTTTATCTGAACTTTAAAAGCAATTTGTTTCTTGAAAAAAAATGAAAAAAGTATTAATTTTATATCAAATTTAAAAAGCATTTTTTGTTTAAAATAAATGTTTTTTCTGCATAAACACATTTTACACCAGGAGAAAACATATCTAGATATTTTTGCATACTTTTATACAATAAAATCACTCGAGTATAAACACTGATATAGCCATGTCCTGCGAAAATGGGTCTTATATCATATGCGGACAACATTGCACAGCTTGGACATCCGGGTACCCATATGAGATCACGCGACCGTGCGTGACATTTGAGCGGAGACAGCGTATTTCTTGACCAGACTGCGCAATAGGACAGGCTGATCTGGGGATACTTTTGTCCCATATGGCATATAACCCATTTTCGCATGGAGATATAAACGAATAAACATGATACACTAGGAAAACATTCTTGGACTTTCTTCAAACGTAATAAGCGATCCTTGTACAATAACTTATATATTAGTCAAAGAAGCCCTTTAATACATTCATGACTAGATAGTCGGTGTCAAGGCAATGATGATGAGGTATAAACAACAAAATACAATTTAATA
Organism: Dreissena polymorpha; assembly: GCF_020536995.1. NCBI lineage: Eukaryota > Metazoa > Mollusca > Bivalvia > Myida > Dreissenidae > Dreissena > Dreissena polymorpha. The sequence goes on along the minus strand of NC_068359.1, from coordinate 14,959,751 downwards.
ATTGATGTACTAATAGTCTTGTGGGCGACATACGATTGCTATCAAGTGTTGTCAGGGAGTGCACATGACCTGCAGTATGTTTCCCACACACAAGCGTTTATTATTGATGATTTGTTTGTTGTGGTTATTGTATTAAGTTTGGATGAGGGTCGCTGGTGGGTGGAAAACCGATCTGCACATTTCCAATAGTCATGATCAGTATCACGAAATGTCGAAATAGCGAATTGATGTTTACATAATTATTTGTTACTGTACATTATTACAAATGCAATTACGAAATGTCGCATCGCTGTTGTAGGCTAAACGACACAATTACATTGATGGTGCTTGATGTGAAAAATATTAAAAGTACGAAATACTTATATTGTATTGTGAAAGCAATTACTAAAAACTTTATCCTTCTGCTTTCTTATTCAGTGCACGTAACACTTACTTAAACATGTTCTGTTTAATTTTATTTTTTTAAATAAAAAAAATGAATATCACGCCTGATAGTTTCTTTATAATTGTGCAATTAACATAATTTTGCTTCTTTTTTAATTCCAAGCATGCCTGAAAAAAAACTGGTTTAAATACAACTTCTTCAAGGGAGTGTTACAGGCCAATGCCAAAGTTTACGCACACAACTGACATAAGCATGAATGTTGTTTTCTTCAAACACAATATGAGACTCACAAGTTTAAAAAGGGGCTTATGCATCTGCGTAAAGTGTCGTTCAAGATTTACTCATGCAGTCAACATTCTTATTTTGACTATGTTATAATCACCTTTTTACAAGCCCTTTCACACTGAGTTTTTAGATTAAGTTTAAACATATTTATGTTAACTCGATTGCATCAAAAGCCTCGGGCATATAGAAACGCTCTCGAGTCCGTTTCCTGGGCCTATACTTTTTGTCTTTGGGGAAGATCAAGAAAACGCTCCCCGAGTGGGGATCAAACCAGTGACCTGCCGATCTTATATTGTGTTTATATATTGTGGTTATACACGTGCATAGGCTTCACTCAAGTATACCTATAACGATTTAACGTTGTTTTGGTAAAGAACAATTTACCTGTTTGCCATTTGAAAGCATTTATACAGCTAAACATCCACATGGTTTGAATGTGGGACACGCTCTGGGAAAAGGGGGTTAAATGCATGTGCGTAAAGTTCATTGCTATGGTTTTTGTCGTTTAAAGTAAGTCTTTCCTTAGAGAAATGCCTAGCGAAACAGGCGGAAATTGTTATCCCTGATTAGCCATTGCGGACCTCACATTCTTATCTAGCTGGACACGTTACGCACATGCTTTAAGACCCGTTTTCCAAGACTCCGTCTCATATTTAAAATATTGACTGTAACACACTCTCCGACCCGTGTAAATTGAGTAGCTTCGTTATTGTTTCTTTTACAAAATCTAAGAAAAACACGTTTAAAGGGATACTTGTTGATACATGTTTAATATAGGAGACATTATTTTTACTGATCTTGTTTTTAATGATCTTGTTACCAACAAATTCATAATTTGTGTTCGCATTTGAAGGTTTAGCACGTTCATCGGCTTAACACAATTATACATATGTGCACAGGCGATTCTCTACTGTTTTTGCGTCAAATCATACATCAGAGGTTTTGATATTAAATAATGCAATTTATATGATACTTTTTGAAGGTTTTCGTTATAAATACTGTTATAAGTACTGAACGACATGGTTATCTACCATGTATTTGCATTCTTAAACATATGAATGTTCGATTTTCCTGGCTCTACTTTAACCCATTTATGCTAAGCGTCTAGAAAAAAGGCCTTGGCAAACAGCGAAGACCCAGATGAGACGCCGCATGATGCGGCGTCTCATCAGGGTCTCCGCTGTTTGCTTAAAGGAATTTCTGTAAGAAATATGTAAATATAGAAATAAATATACTAGACATCCCTAATTTTGGAATCAATTGATCCACTTTAGAAGGATGAGAGAGTCCACTGTTCATAAATGTAGTAAGTAAGAATAAAATAAGTTGCATGCAATAACAAACATCATAACCACTGCCATACATAGCACTAAGTAGCACTTTTGAAGATGCTAACAGTTTCAATTTCGTATCTCTAGTAACTACCCGGATTCAAACGGATAATAAAATGCATTTAGCGAATAAATAAGCCCCCGGTAAGTTGATTTCTTAGTAAATCGTGTATTGCACATGCCGAAAAAAACTAATTGTCTCGTGTTCTATGTTTTGAAATGTTTTGACGTTTAAATGAGAGTTTAAAAAGTGCATTAGAACATTTATTTCAAAATGCTACTATTTACTTTGATCCACTATGTTATTGCTTACTTGTTGATATAACAACTTTAAAACGATAAATGTAAATACTACCTTTTTTTTAAAAATGAACTTGAACGATATATAACATTGTCTTAATATGACGACACACGTGACAAAATCATCTTTGAAAAAAAAATGCAGCGCAAAATGAATTCTTTACTGTATTAAGTATTGCGAAAACGGTATCATTTCAAAATGTATAAATGTTTATTATCTCAAACTAGAATGGAAATAAACTCGTTATTTATCGTTTAGTTCTACGACTGATAGTTGTCCACGTTATTAAATTACTACACCTGATAATGCCAAGTCGTTATTATTTGACCGGCTGACATTAATAATCGAACGTAACTCTGACAAACAAAACACCGCCACAACACCACAACACCATCACACAAACGAACAAATAACGAACTTACGTTCTGGCGACGGGTAAACCACCCACGGTGAGATGCAAAGTCCGATCACTAACAAAATAGTGGCCGTTATGCTGAGCAACACCGACATGTATCTTGAGCGCACAAACATCTTGTGTTCCCAGAACCGCGACAGTGTCATAAGATCCCCTGGAGCGAGGTTATGAAGACCGTAGTGGTCGTGGTGGTTGGTGCGCTTCCGTTTCTTTTTGTCGGTGACAATGTACGCCTGCATTCGTTCATGTCTTTGGCGCTTAATGTAGTTAATTTCCTCCTCGGTAATGTACTTGTGCTCTAAATCCGGGTGCACGAATATCAACCCCTCGTGTCGCGCTTTTTTCACCGGCGTCGACGCTCGAGGCGCCTGCGGTTGGTTCGCCAGCTTCTCGATCTTCTTCCGGTAGGAGGCGCGTCGATCTGCACCCCACTTCATCCACTGCGACGTTCGCTCGGATAGAAAGCGTTTCTTTGATCCGGAGCGCGACCGGAAGGACCCCTGCGACGATCGACTCCTCATTGAGGAGCTCCGTTTCTGCTGCCGGTTCCATTCGTGATCAATTTGATCCAGGCGCAGGCCGACCGTCTGCTGGGCGGTGAGGGTCTGACTCTGCCGGAAGAGGTCGTCAAAGTTTGGTCCCAGCATGGCGCTCTGCACGCGAAGGGACTCCGGCTTCTTGACGTCATCCCCACGGAAGTCAATGGGCGTCTTGTAGACGCCGACTTTGAAAGAGTCCGTAGGCAATTTTATCTCTACCAATTGTTTCATCTCGCACTCCGCGGCTTCTTTTTCGGAGCCCTCTTGCGAGATAATGTTTGAACTAACACCAGAAGCTAAATGACTATAAGCCGTCTGAATAATGGGTTCGGTATGTATTCCTTCGGTAGCTATATATTGCAAATTGCTACTTTTCCTTTGTTTATTTGCATGATAAATTATATTATCAGAATCGATAGTTTTCGTCCCAAACGTGTTATTACCTCCATGTAGGCTATTTGTTGTGTCTTCGCTAAGATCAATACCCAGGTCTTCACACGTGCTCGGTCTTGCGATACATGTAGATCGGGACCCATTCTCATTCAGCACGCTCTCTTGAGAACTAAAATTGGACGCAATTGTTTCACCGAGACCGCTGGTTTCTGTGGAGCTCTGGTTATGGAGCCGACTCTGGCGGTCGATCGCCGTCGCCCGTGGATTACGAGGATCTACCGAAAGAAAGTTTCCATCGTGCTGTAATAACTGTTCGGGCTTGACCAGTTCGCCCGACATTAATGCTAACTGGGTCGTAAAACTTGTATCCGAAATGCGCTCGTCCGTTTTCACGTCAAACGCGACGGTTTTCTTGCGATCGGAATCGCAGCCTGTATCTTTTAACGCCGTGTAATGCACAGGCGCTGAAGTGTCTCCGAGGTTTGTTTTCACACGGAACTTTTCCTTGTATTGAGATTTATAATCCGCAGCGTCTGTCAAATCTGTTCGTTTAGAGTCAATTTGCGTTAACTCGATTGCATTCACTTCTATGGGAACGCGCGACACACGCGATTTGTAAATGTTATCACTTATATTGCATTCGCGACCCGTCGGTAGCGGCAGGGTAACGTCCGAGCTGTACTTATGTTCAAACGTAAAGTACATAGGCGATGTCGATTTTCGGGCCCGCTCCTCGTCCGAGTCGGACCGGAAGTCTCTGACGTTCCACTGTAGCGCCCTCACTTTCTGCCGATATGAAGAGTTCGTTTCGGATAACGCCCGAGATCCGACGCTAGGCTGTCTCGCTGTCCGCTGTTTCTCGCCCGGAACAGACGGAAGTTGACGTCTGGTTCCGGGTCCCACAATGTTACCTTCAGGGTCAATCAGTTGAGTGCGAGGGATTGGCGATTTCGTTGCGTCATTTGAGCTAAAATCATCGGGATGATCTGCTGCCTGTTTAATTCTGACTCGTGAATATGACTCGCCAAGCTTCGATTGGGTCACACGTACATCTGTCGCACATGAATCAGATTGCAAATCGTGTTCAGTGATGCGTCTCTGTCTAAACAAAGCACGCGATCGAGTTCCAGCACTATCAACACTTTTCGTTAGGTAACTGAAATCAGTATCCGAATTATTGTCATTTTGTCTCACCGGATGCTCGTACACTTCCGTCGATGCGCAACGAAACTTTCGCGCAGCTTTACGTGTGAATTTGTCGTCTACTTGGTCTTCGGACGATTGAGGCGTCAGAAGATGTCTGCTTTCGTCTTGACTATGCTGTTTTTGTGGAGACCGACGCATCTCTTAGTAGTTTGTGAGGAGAATGCGGCACTTACAGGGATTTCTTCCACATCTGACACGCTCGCTTTCCGTGGAATTTGTGAAAACGACCTGGAATGAAACGTCAACGAGTAGGATGTTGGCAATCGAATATCAGGTGTGGATAATTGATAAAGTGAATGAATGCATGGACGTTTATAGAAGTGATCTATGGAATCAATAAATGAATGGAGTATTTATTTATGTATGTATGTATGTATTGATTGATTGATTGATTGATTGATTGATTGATTGATTGATTGATTGATTGATTGATTGATTGATTGATTGATTTTTTATTGATTCATTCATTAATTTATTGACTGATTGATCAATTGAACGATTGATTGATTGATTGATTGCTTGTTTGCTTGATTTATTGATTGATTGATTGATTGACAGTCGCTCGGTTAGTCCATTATAATATTTTAAACAACTGTTTCTGGTATAAAATCCAATAACCAACTGCAGCTAACAATAAATGCGAATTTTATAGATAAATACATTTGAAAGTTATTAATTATTAATTGGATAGAACGCTCACATTTTGTTCGGTTTTTGTTTGCAATGATCACTTGACATTGATTCAGTCTAAATATAGAAATCATGTGTGCATTTCACAAATGTAAGCTGTTTGAACTTCGAAGTCAATACTAGTTTTCATTACCAGACTCTGTTAGATATCGGTTTACATTTGAGTCTATACATTCCGCTTATATCCCAAGGGAATATATTCTGTTTTGAGATAAGCGCAGCACGATGAATTATGCATATATGTTTCTTTAATAAAAAAGTAGCTTTGATCTTAAAACAGCATAACGTAAAAGCTTTATCGTTCTCGTTTTGTTTTCACAAACAATACGAGCACGCAAGACGGTAAAATTCACTTGAAATTAGCTATAAACATAAACCACGCAGTGACTATTAAAGTAATACATATTTCAACGATGTATAAAAGAAATAAAAAGCGATATAGTCTATGTAATTTCAATTAATTGCTAACATTAATAGTCTTTATTTGTATTTTAAATAGTAAATACTGACTGACGCCAGACGCTGATTTATTTTATATCAACAGTATTTTCAACACACCTATTTGAGCCGCGCTCTTGGAAAACGGGGCTTTATGCATGTGTGTTAAGTGTCGTCCCAGATTAGCATGCGGGGCTTAATGCATGTGTGTTTAGTTTCGTCCCAGATTAGCATGCGGGGCTTAATGCATGTGTGTTTAGTTTCGTCCCAGATTAGCATGTGCAATCTCTTCTTTGCGAAAACCAAGGAAATGCGGAAAGTGTCGTCCCTGATAAGCTTGTGGGGTTCGACCCTTTAATCTGGGACGACACTTTGCGCACATCCATTAAGGGCCGTTTTCACAAATCGCGTATCGTATTGATCTGTTCGACGGGCAGAGGCATATTTGGACAACCATTGAACGAGTCTTTTTATCATACATCAGTAATATAGTCCTTATCACACTGATCGATGGAAGCTGATGTTAAATATCGGCGAGTTTGAAGGTCGGCAACAGGAGAACACGTGAACAAGTACGACACAACGGGGCAAAGATATATATAGACCGTGCTCTGTGAAAGCGGGTACAATGTATAATACATGTGCGTTAAGTGTCTTCCCAGATTAGCCTGTGCAGTCCGCACTCGCTAATCAGGGACGACACTTTCCGCCCAAACTGGATTTTTGCTTAAAAGAGACTTTCTTGAAACGAAAAATATCATAAAAGCGGAATGTGTCGGCTAATCTGGGACGACACTCTACGATTGCATTTTCAAAGAGCACGGCACATATTTATCTTTCACTCGAAATGGCGGACTTGAAACTGTGAAACACGACAACACGCCAAAAAACAACAATAACTGCCTGAACGACGAAATGGCTACACATTTTATTCGTATCGTATTGGCGTCCTAATTCTCGTTCTGGCTGATATGTTTGTCGTTCTCCTTTAATGGCGGGTTTGAAAAGTTTTAAACACGATGGGACAACAAAAACGACAAATATACCAGCTAGAACAATACAAAGGGCTACATATATCATTCTACTAAAACAAACATCGAACTTACTTACTGGCCAAAACCGACAGAATTTTTAACAAACATACGACATAATTTAAATGTTTTAACTTATAAATAGAGTCAGGAAGCCAGATCGCAAGGAAATAAAGTATTGGTGCCGTTAAGATTGAATTTATTGGAGACACAGTTTTGGAATTACTACGCAACAGGAGTCCGCCTTATTTAATATCGCAAGACAGGTGTTAGTAATTTGAAAATTAATACTAACATGTAGCGGTAGAAGGTCTACATCTATACAGAACCAATATTTAAAACATTACGGCTCGACTTTCTGAATTATTTATGATTCGACGGGAAGCGGAAATAATTCATCATTAAGTGACTAAGTTCCTAACTTGTTCAGTGCCATGATTAAGTACGTGCCCTTTAGCATTGGAATGTCGTACGACTGCCCACGACGTATCGATATCATGTCACATGAGCCTATTATAATGTCATACGACTGCCCACGACGCATCGATATCATGTCACATGAGCCTATTATAATGTCATCTGATAATCGATCTTGTGCAGGTACTTATCAGTCCAAGATTTCATATGAGTCGTGTTCTAAAAAAATGGGCATAATGCACGTGCGTAAAATGTCGTCCCAGATTAGCCTGTGCATTCCGCACAGGCTAATCAGGGACGACACTTTCCGCTTTTACGATATTTTTTGTTTAAAGGAAGTCTCTTCTACACGAAAATCCAGGTAAGGACTGCACAGGCTAATCTGGGACGAAACTTTACACACATGCATTAAACCCAGTTTTCTCAGAGCGCGACTTATATCATTATCGTCACCATCATTATTGACTTCAGAAAATTGTTCAACAACTTCCACTAACCGTTGCACGAATAAATGACTGTACTGTTCATATTGGAGCTACTTGCATAGTATGTTTTTGCATTCAGTTCAAGTAAGAATTTTAATCAAGGTCCTTACATGTGCTAGCAACATACTTCAAATGAATACAATTAAAAATTACGATACAATATTTATCTCGCCGCTGAATCACTTGCCCAATACGTAGAACATATATCAACCAAACCAAAATGCCAATGGATCTACGTTTGGCTACACATGCAATGTTTCAAATCTAGTTAGTCATAAAAAACGTAACACTTGCCAAATCAGTTAGTCATAAAACATACATATGCTGCACACGACAATGTCTCGATGCGCACTCTTATAGTAGCTATAGATGATGTCATAGTTATTTGTTTTTTTTTGTTGTTGTTGTTGTTTTTGCTGTGTTTCTTCTAAAAAGCGATCTTGTCATAACGCCGGGACAATATGATACTATAATGTCGATTAACCCATTTATGCATAGTGGACTCTCCTATCCTTCTAAATTGGATCAATGTATTTCCAAAATTAGGGATGTCTAGTATTTTTATTTCTATATTTAGAATATTTCTTTCAGAAATTCCTTTACGCAAACAGCGTAGACCCAGATGATACGCCGCATCATGCGGCTTCTCATCTGGGTCTACGCTGTTTACCAAGGCATTTTTTTCTAGACGCTAGGCATAAATGGATTAATTATTGCGTAATTACTGAATATTTCAACTTGGTAACAATATATTTCATGCTAATACCTCTTCGCTATGTTTTTGAGTAGAAGTCTTCATGATATTTGAATCATGGTTCAGTTTCATATATTCGTTTTCGCACAGACATACATTATTGGAACCTTTGGTCAACACATTATTGTTCAAGAAGTCAAATTATTTGTGAAAAACAAATCAACATATAATATCGAAAAAATCACTTAAATATAAACTTGTTATAAGCTTTATGTATCGACGATGGATTGGCGTTGATTAACCCATGTATGCATAGCGTCTAGAAAAAAAGGCCTTGGCAAACAACGTAGACCCAGATGAGACGCCGCATCAGGGTCTTCGCTGTTTTCTTAACGCAATTTCTGTAAGAAATATTCTAAATATAGAAATAAAATGTACATGTACTAGACATCCATAATTTTGGAAATAAATTGATCCAATTTAGAAGGATGGGAGAGTCCACTAGGCATAAATGGGTTAATAAACATGTTCAAGTTTCCAAGTTTTGTTACTGGAACATCGGCAAAATGCCTTTGACCATTTACATACAAGTTAACAAATTATAGTCAAAGTGCATCAGCACTATACACAAAAACATACATAATAATAAACATAAATTACTATGAAAAGTGTTCAAACATAATTAAAAATGCAAGCGTAAAATTATACTTTTTTCATATTAAACGTAGGCCATATTAAACAAATAACTAGTGTAATGTTTTTCTAAAACAGTATAGGAAGAAGTTATTTTATATGCTTAACGTAAGTGAATGTTTGCCGGTGACTAAATGTTAACCATATATTTGAACAGGCATATATACATACACATCGAGCGATGAGCCGTGCTCTGTGAATAAGGGGTTTAATGCATGTGCGTAAAGTGTCGTCCTAGATAAGCATGTGCAGTCCGCATATTGCCTCGTATAAATTGTTACTCCTGCATTACAAATGTCTATGAGCCAATACAATATTTATAACCTTAATAGAGTTACAAATAAAAATGTTTTATCAAAGTAACGCATTTTCTTCATTTAGCTGTTATAGTATGAACGCTTTGAAAGGATATATATTAACAAATATGTAAATATCGGGAGGTGTGATTAACCTGCAAAAAATGAAAACAAATCGCGCGAACGTTTATGTAAAGGTGACGGAACTTATGAAACTACCTTTAAACAGACGTTGAACGTCAAATATTTTCACACACCGTAACGTACATGTTTAATAATTCGAAGTTGAGTTCTTGGGCACGAAATCTTGCAAATCGATTCAAATATTCACTGTGACACAAACATAAATTTATATTTGACCAACTATATGCACGTGAGATTACATTTTAATGTTCATTAAAAATTTAACGTAACGTACCTTTTTAATAATCCGCTGTTTAGTTCCAGGGCACGATATATTTCAAATCGATTCAAATATTCAATGTGACAAAAACATAATACTATATTTGACCACCCATTTTCACGCGAGGTTACATTTTAATTTTCATTACAAACGCATATTGACATTCATGACGTTACGGCGGAAAAAAACACCAAAGCGAAGATCGTAGTACGAATAGTGCATATAACTCATTCTTCCGATATCAACTAATCATTTACCGATCAGTCTGTCGCCATTGTACTCAATTAACTAAGTTTATAAATCACGATGTGAAATCGTTGCAGGTTGTTCTGTTGAACATACCCTAGATCTATTGATTGGTGCAACAACAGCCTCTCGTGCAGAATATGTACTCGACTTTAATAAGAACAGAACGCCTGAATAAGGCCACACACAATTAGCTTATTCGGTTGACGTATTTTCATCATGTCAATCTGACAAAAATAGCGGTAATATTATCGAGGAAAATAGTTTGTATTTTGATGTTTTGTTAACGAGTCTACGAATTCAATTACTTTTTCAACATAGATACATTGCAGTCAGCTCTAGTGTAAGCCTGAGACAACACAATGATGGCGTAATGGTATCTTGATGATGATTTCATGATACTGTTATTTAATCCTTCTCTAATCGTGCGTAATGTATGAAACATATAAGGGGTTTCATTTAACTTAATAAAACCTAAAATACCGTGTATATGCCGTTTCAAGGAACTAAATCTAGTTTAATTTATTTTGTATCTATTTGTTTCTTATAAGCTCTTGCACTGTGGATAGTGCTTTTTCCTTTAAAATCTTAAGCAGAGAATTAAGTCGCTGAATCTTAAACACAGCGTTAAGCTGAAAAATAATAACCACACAGCATAAGGATGGCAGATCTTAAACACTGCTCTAAGTCGAAGAATTGTAACCAGACCATTAAGTCGATGGACCATAAACACTGCATTAAGTCGACGAACCTTAAGCAGAAACATACGTCAACGGACCATAATCACGACATTAAGTCGACGAACCATAAACACAACATAAAGCCGACCAACCATAAACACAGCATTAAGTCGACGAACCATAAGCACAACATAAAGTTAACAAAACTTAAACAAAACATTAAGTCGACGAATCTTCGACTCAGTAATAAGTCGACGAACCATAAACACAACATAAAATCGACGAACCATAAACACAGCATTAAGTCGACGAAACATAAACACAACATAAAGTCAACAAATCTTAAATAAAACATTGAGTCGACGAATCTTGGACACATCATTAAGTTGACGAACCATAAACACAACATTAAGTCGTCAAATCTTAAACAAAACATAAAGTCGAGGAATGTTCAACACAGCATTAGGTCGAAAAATCTTAAACAAAACATTTAGTCGACGAATCTTAAACACCGTATTAAGTCGAAAAATCTTAAACAAACCATTTAGTCGACGAATCCTAAACACAGCATTAAGTTGATTAACCCTTAACACAACATTTAATCGACACATTTTAAACACAGCATTAACTCAACGAACCATAAACAAAGTAGACACATTTCAAATACAGCATTCACTCGACGAACCATAAACACAGCATTAACACGACGAACCATACACATAGCATTAACTTGACGAACCATAAACAAAGCATAAACTCAACGAACCATACACATAGCATTAACTCGACGAATCGACGAACCATAAACATAACATGAACTCAACGAACCATAAACATAGCATTAAGTGGGCGAATCTTTACCAGAGTATTAGGTAAACAAACGAACACGCCAGCATGTATAGCCATATTATGCTATAATATAATACATGTTATTATATATGTTACAATATATCTGACCGTGCATAGACTAGTACCAGGTCTATTAATTTTGCTTCTGACGTGTCTACTACCTAAAATAACACACAAGACAATTAAAAAAAAAATAGTCCTCGTAGCAAACCAAAACATAAAAAAGTTATGTCTTGCTGAATCTGTGTCTCCTTTGAAATGTGTTGATATCTCTCATACAATCCAATATTTATCTAGTAATATTAACAAGTTTAAAAAAGCGAGATGAAAATAATTAAAGGAAAAAAAACCTGACGCCTCAAAGATTATTACTGGAAATATTTCCGTACAAGTTCGCATTTACCGAAGCACAGACACGGACAGGTCCGAAATCTTCAGTGTTCATTGATAGACATCAGATAAATAGCTAAATTTATTCTTACCTACGATTTAACGGGCGAGATTAATCGGTAATCTTTAAATTTACCTAGGATTTGACGGGCCAGATTAATCGGAAATACGTACATGTAAACTTACCTACGATTTGATAGGCCAGATTAATCGGTAATATTTAAATTTACTTAGGATTTGACGGGCCAGATTAATCGGAAATATGTACATGTAAACTTACCTACGATTTGACAGGCCAGATTAATCGGTAATATTTAAATTTACCTACGATTTGACAGGCCAGATGAATCGGAAATATGTACATGTAAACCAACCTACAATTTGACGGACCAGATTAATCGGAAATATGTACACGTAAACTTACCTACGATTTGATGGGTCAGATTATCCGGAAATATGTACACGTAAACTTACCTACGATTTGACGGGGGAGATTAATCGGAAATAAAACTCTCTAAATTTAAAGATTACTTGAAATATGTTTATATCAAAAGTTAATTTTCATGAATATATTTTGAAACGTAAGCGTGTATTTTCGAAACGAAACTTTTTATGTACAGTTTCAACATCTTTTATACATTTGCGTAATCGTAATTTTATTAAACTTTAGGCTTATTGTGTTCAAATCCTGAGCATAATCAGGAAATTGTGATTTGGAAAAATCTGTAATCGAGTTAAGACAGATTCCGTCACATCACGGTAGCCTAATAAGCGGACGCCACGTTTATTATACCAGTCAGGCTTATCGTTTTCATTGGGTGCTTTTTTAATATTACAATGAGAATTACGGGGAGGCGGAAAACTACAACGGGCGAGGCATGGTCAGGGGTGATAAAAGGGTTAGGGTAAGGGTTATGGTTAGGGGTCGGATTAGGGTAAGGGTTGGGTTTAGGCTTACCCAAACCCTAACCCGACCCATAACACTAACCCAAACCCTAACCCTAACCCTCTAAACCCCCCCCCCCCTTGCGCAATACCATACCATGCCTCGCCCGTTGTAGTTTTCCGCCTCCCGAATAACAGTGCTGGTGCGTCATAGCTTTTGTTGTGTATGGAAATTATTGTAAGCAGGCGCTTGTATTATTCATGTCAATGCTACGCGATGCATATCACTTTTGTCCAGCAGAAAATGACAAATACCCAACATTGTGGTGTATAGTAAACGTTTAAGTGTTTTTTGCGAGGGAACAGGATACCGATAAAGGATACAAATGATGCCGGGCTAGTATCTCTGGGGGTTTTGAGAAATACAAGATGGCTTCCAAGATGGCGGCCGTTTTCCGCATTTTAACGTATATTGTGATATATAGAGAATACTAGGTCGGTGCCGAATAAAGCAAAGTTTATTTTGCGAGGCTTAGAAAATCTGAACCACGAGCCTTGGCGAGTGGTTCAGATTTTCGTGCCGAGCAAGATAAACTTTGCTTTATTCGGCACCGACCTAGTATTCGATTTATCCCATCAATTTTCTTAGTCGTAAATTATTTCTTTAAACATAGAATAGGAAAATCGAACTAGACGGAAAATCCCAAAGATATTTTAAGCAAACATTTTTTCATTATTTTAATCGTGTCGAGCCTAATACATAACAAAAAGATCAGTAACCAACCTGTTTTTCGTTTATCATACCTCTACGTCCCCGATTTTTAAGAAATAATGAAAAAAAAGACACTAAACAACTGCATCTTTAGCGTGAAACAACATGCATTGTGTCGTATGACGTATTAATAATGACATCACGAGTACGCGCACTTAATATTTGTAAATAATGTTTATTTGCTTTTTGAGTTGCATTATGTGTAAAAACTATATTACATCTTGGTATCAAATTGTTTGTTTTGTTGAATCTGATTCGATTTTACTAAAAATGATTACTTTATAGTTGATTCCGAGTAATATGAACATTCTTCGCCGCGCGTGACAGCTATATTTCAGCACTGCTGAAATAAAGGTAAATTTATTTCACAGTGGTTTATTTCGACAATGCACGTCTGATGATGGGATAAAATAATGACTGTATCCATTATTTTGGATATTTTCAGCCTAATATAGAATGATGTTATGATGGCTTATGTTTTGAAAATGAATCAATCGAAAACAAATTTCAGATTACACTCAAGATTGCTGCCAATATGGTCGTTTATGCAAATAATTGGAGTTAAAATTCCATTTCTACTACGTTGAATCTAAGTTTCATGCTATTCAAACTGAAATAATTGTATTTTGAAATGATGTTTTGTAAAGACCATTCAATATTATCTAGAAATATCCACATAATGTACGGGCATTACGAAATGTTACAGAGGAATTGTTGCGCAAGGTATTTACTAAGAATAAATTTCAGAAATTTGATGATCTAGAAATTTATCTTAGCATAGCATGTCCAAATCTTAATCGTGGATTGATTGTTTGATTAAAGTGATATTATGGGCATCTAACAGTTTATAGGTGTCTGTCCCAACCGTTTTTTTTTTTTTGGTGTTTTCACTTCATATGCACATATATTTGTTAATGCAGCATCAACATACTAAAACAATATCCCGGAAAGAGAAAAAAAATGCGTTTGAGTATCAACCGTCCTTTCGTTTGACAACTGATCATGCATGCACGATGTGAACCTAAATTTAGTTTTAGAGCAGAATCGTTCATACGACACAAAGACACAATTTTGTTTTACGGATCATTTCTCTTAGAGGACTGGATGAGTCACGTATGAATATCGAATATAAAATATATTTTTATAAACATCTGGTAGCAAGATGAGTTGTAGATAATTGGTCAGTAACCACATTTTAACTAACTCTTTTGACCTGTTCAGCTCAATTCAACAGTGAAAAATGCCCATAATATCACTTTAAGGTATGCTGTCTTATAATGATGAATATTCGAGCAGAAAGAGAAGGAGATTGGCTGCTGCACTTAGCATCAGTTACCAAACATGTTACCAAGCATCTTGCTGCTGCACGCCCAAACTACTCGAGGTACGAGGTCTAAGGTCAATGATGATCATGCATGAAAACGCACGGGAAACGTTCTTAAAAGATGAGCATGTAATGAGACATGTTATGGGGGTATGGCATGCCATATGGAGCGACATGTTAATAGAAACAACTTTTATGAGATAAAGCCATGACAAGAAGGGAATTATAGGTTCATCACTTCAACCTGAAACTCTCAAGGTTTGAGCCTGCATATTTTTGCAACAGGTTGTAAGAATAAATGAGCAGTTCTTATTTAGTGGACACTGATGAACAACACTAAAGAGAAAAGCGGGCGAGGTTAATGCAGATGCTTAGGATAAAGCAAGTATTCTGAGAAATTTGACATAATGTATTGATCCGTTGGATCCAAGCAAGCAGCCACCGATTCTAGTGAACATTGTGATAGGAACAACAGCACCAACATATGCTTATGTTTACCAAGATAAAAGTATTGGTAAAACCCAAAATGATCGCATGTGAAACTCATGGCCGCACAAAAAAATATTGGTCAATATCTAAAACAGTTGAAACCCAGGTTGTTGTCTTAAAAGCACTTTAGGGGTGAAGAACCAACGTGTTTGACATCAAACTGAATTATCCAAGCGCGATTGGCTTACAAGCTAATTCTAGGGAAATTGATAATAGCTATATACCAAACCATGTGTTAGCTTCATTACCTACTGCTATGTTTACTGAAACTGGAGAACTCAAAATAGGAAAATTTTATTTGGTGCCGAAGAATCAAGCAAAAGCAGCAGTGTATGAGCGACATATTGAAAGCCAGATAACATGCTTATTAATAGAATAATCTGCTGTCCTGTTTGTCATTCACTAGCCCTTAGACGGAAACTAACATGACTAAATTGACAACTTTAAGTCTCAGACACAATCTGAACAAATGCGATGTCTGGAAGCGTCTGGCCGATAAATGGAGTTCAGCACCAAGAGTGCGGCGAGGTCAGGTAGACAATACAATGTCTCAACGGTGTCACTCTTACTGGCGACACGTCTGTAACACAACAGAATAGTCTACTAGGTGTCACTGAGAACAAACAAAAGCTAATTGTATGCAATAAGGTGGCTGGATAGTTTGGTATCGGTATGGGAACATTTATTCAGATGTTGAATGCAGGCAACTCCATCAGACTGTTAGGCGATATGACAGCTGATATGAATGAAAATGTTAAGGAAGATTTATCTCAAAATACTATGGAAATACTGATGCACAGAAAAAAATGTATTAAAAGACAAACCCTTTGAGAAACCAGGGTAGGGATGTCGGGTAAGGCTATGCCATCGCTAGCAAGCTTAACGCCAACCACGGAAGCATTCTATGCAAATGTGAAACGTGTTCACATAAAGGCGTGTTTATGGTAACCCGAATAAGATGCAAGCCCCCCTCCCCCCGATCTGAATCCATGTGATTAAAACCCTTTAACTACAACAGTAGCATCCAATGCTGCTTAAGCTCCGCTAAATGTGCTTACAATAATAAAAATGTGGATGTATAAGCGATAGCCAATGCTCAACACGTGGATGCTCATGTAAAAAGCGCGACTTCCATGCACTATCGTTTGAGCTTATCAAAAGATTCAGGTTGACATAATACAATTTAATATCGATCAGTCAAAACATGCACATGAGGTTACTTATTTGTCATGAAGAAAGAATTATGGAGAATAATGGTATATTGCGTTATGTAATGTTGGTACGAAAGACAAACATGGGAACTTAACTGATATTTACTTTAGAATATCTCTTTATGCTAGAAAACAACTCCAAAAATGAGCTTAACTGGTATCCCATATTTGAAAAATGTGACCTTGTCATGACCTTGGTGAACAAATGTGGAATGTTACGGTTTATTGTATTTCAATTGATATATAATTCGCTTTATGACATTTATGACACGGAGGAATATTTTCATTACACAAATCATTTCCTTTGACCAAGTTGATGTTGTTGTACACACAGATAATATAACTTTTCTCCAATGGTCAGAATTAGGTCGGTATGTTCTTGTTGTAATACACTTAATGGCTACTAAATTGTATTATTTATCAAGCAAATTATTCTTATGAGAAATTTCAGGTATGATCTTGGTTTTAAGAGAATTTTTTGAGAGGCCAAATCGGACACCATCTTCATTTTTGTTTATCAAAATGTCATAATAATACATAAAATAATGTATATTTATTTGAGTGAACAAATCAGACAGAAAATGGCCGCCATCTTGAATTTCTCGTAATCCCCAATGGTACCAGCTCGGCATCATTTGGATTGTTCATCAGTAGCATGTCTCCTAACAAACAACACGTAAACATCAATTATACATCCCAATATTGGGTTTTGTAAAAAAAAATCCAATTTTCTGTCTTACTACTTCTTTTATTTCAAATACACAAAATTTTAAGTTTAAAAGCAACCATTCAAATAAGTTTCCCACATCAATAGAAAAAATCTCTCCTACAGTGTAATAGTCTATAGTTCTATAGTAATTTCCACTGGGATCACTGCAAATTATATCGGGAGAATTAATATCGATTTTGCCATTTAGTTATATACGTTCAATAACAACATGCATAGATATGCATTAAGCATGGTATTTAAACAGCCTTGCGACGTCTTATTCCGACATTCCTTTTTTCTTTACTAACTACATTCATTATAAGGTTGTCAACATAACTGTAACAGCCGAGAATAGAGAAAACAGTATATTGTATTGGTATCTAAAGCACAAGAAACACTTTCGCCTCAATAATACATTATTTAACAATAATGAGTATTATATTTAAGCCGCACTAAGGTAAAACAGGCCTTTATGTACGTGCGTAATGTGTTCTTCCCGTATATCTAAGGAACATAATAAAGGCTAACCAGGGACGGCAATTATCACATAGACTGAGTTTTCATTAAGAACAGATGTAATTAAAATAAAAACAAAATCAAGAAAGCAAAAAAGGGTTGTCCGTGATTATCCTGTGCCGACTGCCCCTGCTAATCTGAGACAAAACTTTACGCAAAAGCATTTGACCCTGTTTTCCCAGAGCAAAACCAATTGTTGGGTACACCTGCATTGACAACCCAAGGCAAGACTCATTGTTGGGTACACCTGCATTGACAACCCAAGGCAAGACTCATTGTTGGGTACACCTGCATTGACAACCCAAGGCAAGACTCATTGCTGGGTACACCTGCATTGACAACCCAAGGCAAGGCTCATTGTTGGGTTCACCTGCATTGACAACCCAGGTCAAGACTCATTGTTGGGTACACCTGCATTGACAACCCAGGTCAAGACTCATTGTTGGGTACACCTGCATTGACAACCCAGGGCAAGACTCATTGTTTGGTACACCTGCATTGACAACCAAGGGCAAGACTCATTGTTGGGTACACTTGCATTGACAACCCAGAGCAAGACTCATTGTTGGGTACACCTGCATTGACAACCCATGGCAAGACTCATTGTTGGGTACACTTGCATTGACAACCCAGAGCAAGACTCATTGTTGGGTACACCTGCATTGACAACCCAAGGCAAGACTCATTGTTGGGTACACCTGCATTGACAACCCAGGGTAAGGCTCATTGTTGGGTACACCTGCATTGACAACCCAAGGCAAGACTCATTGTTGGGTACACCTGCATTGACAACCCAGGGCAAGACTCATTGTTGGGTACACCTGCATTGACAACCCAGGGCAAGACCCATTGTTGGGTACACCTGCATTGACAACCCAAGGCAAGACTCATTGTTGGGAACACCTGCATTGACAACCCAGAGCAAGACTCATTGTTGGGTACACCTGCATTGACAAACCCAGAGCAAGACTCATTGTTGGGTACACCTGCAATGACAACCCAGAGCAAGACTCATTGTTGGGTACACCTGCATTGACAACACAGGGCAAGACTCATTGTTGCGTAAACCTGCATTGACAACCCAGAGCAAGACTCATTGTTGGGTACACCTGCATTGACAACCCAATGCAAGACTCATTGTTGGGTACACCTGCATTGACAACCAAGAGCAAGACTCATTGTTGGGTACACATGCATTGACACCACAGGGCAAGACTCATTGTTGAGTAAACCTGCATTGACAACCCAGAGCAAGACTCATTGTTGGGTCACCTGCAATGTCAACCCAGAGCAAGACTCATTGTTGGGTATACCTGCATTGACAACCCAGAGCAAGACTCATTGTTTAGTACACCTGCATTGACAACCAAGAGCAAGACTCATTGTTGGGTACACCTGCATTGACAACCAAGAGCAAGACTCATTGTTGGGTACACATGCATTGACAACCCGTGGCAAGACTCATTGTTGCGTACACCTGCATTGACAACCCAGAGCAAGACTCATTGTTGGGTACACCTGCATTGACAACCCAGAGCAAGACTCATTGTTGGGTACACCTGCATTGACAACCCATGGCAAGACTCATTGTTTGGTACACCTGCATTGACAACACAAGGCAAGACTCAATGTTGGGTACACCTGCATTGACAACCCATGGCAAGACTCATTGTTGACTACACCTGCATTGACAACCCAGAGCAAGACTCATTGTTGGGTACACCTGCATTGACAACCTATGGCAAGACTCATTGTTGGGTACACTTGCATTGACAACCCAGAGCAAGACTCATTGTTGGGTACACCTGCATTGACAACCCAAGGCAAGACTCATTGTTGGGTACACCTGCAATGACAACCCAAGGCAAGACTCATTGTTGGGTACACTTGCATTGACAACCCAGGGCAAGACTCATTGTTGGGTACACCTGTATTGACAACCCAAGGCAAGACTCATTGTTGGGTACACCTGCATTGACAACCCATGGCAAGACTCATTGTTGGGTACACCTGCATTGACAACCCAGGGCAAGACTCATTGTTGGGTACACCTGCATTGACAACCCAAGGCAAGACTCATTGTTGGGTACACCTGCATTGACAACCCAGAGCAAGACTCATTGTTGGGTACACCTGCATTGACAACCCAAGGCAAGACTCATTGTTGGGTACACCTGCATTGACAACCCATGGCAAGACTCATTGTTGTGTACACCTGCATTGACAACCCAGGGCAAGACTCATTGTTGGGTACACCTGCATTGACAACCCAGGGCAAGACTCATTGTTGGGTACACCTGCATTGGCAACCAAAGGCAAGACTCATTGTTGGGAACACCTGCATTGACACCCAAGGGCAAGACTCATTGTTGGGTACACCTGCATTGACAACCCAGGGCAAGACTCATTGTTGGGTTCACCTGCATTGACAACCAAAGGCAAGACTCATTGTCGGGTACACCTGCATTGACAACCCAGAGCAAGACTCATTGTTGAGAACACCTGCAATGACAACCCAGAGTAAGACTCATTGTTGGGTACACCTGCAATGACAACCCAGGGCAAGACTCATTGTTTGGTACACCTGCATTGACAACCCAAGGCAAGACTCATTTTTGGGTACACCTGCATTGACAACCCAGAGCAAGACTCATTGTTGGGTACACCTGCAATGACAACCCAAGGCAAGGCTATTGTTGGGTACACCTGCATTGACAACCCAGAGCAAGACTCATTGTTGGGTACACCTGCAATGACAACCCAGGGCAAGACTCACTGTTGAGTAAACCTGCATTTACAACACAGGACAAGACTCATTGTTGGGTACACCTGCAATGACAACCCAGGGCAAGACTCATTGTTGAGTAAACCTGCATTGACAACCCAGTGCAAGACTCATTGTTGGGTACACCTGCATTGACAACCCAGGGCAAGACTCATTTTTGAGTACGCCCAGAGCAAGATTCATTGTTGAGTAAACCTGCATTGACAACCCAGTGCAAGACTCATTGTTGGGTACACCTGCATTAACAACCCAAGGCAAGACTCATTTTTGAGTACACCCAGAGCAAGATTCATTGTTGGGTACACCTGCATTGACAACCCAGAGCAAGACTCATTGTTGGGTACACCTGCATTGACAACCCAAGGCAAGATTCATTGTTGGGTACACCTGCATTGACAACCCAGGTCAAGACTCTTTGTTGGGTACACCTGCATTGACAAATCCGAAGTCAGTTAATTTCTTGTCCTTGCTATATGGTATTAAGTCTGTAATTGACTGTTGTTTTTTTTTTTTGGGGGGGGGGGGATTCTTGGGTGGGATGGTTGGATGGTACTTCAAAAATAAAATAATAATAATAAATATTTTAACCATGTTTGAAAAAAAACAAGAGATGTGTTTGTCAGAAACACAATGCCCCCTATTGCGCCGCTTTGATTTTTTTCTTTTTTTACCTTTGACCTTGAAGAATGACCTTGACCTTGAACTTCCACCACTCAAAATGTGCAGCTTAATGAGAACGCCGCTTTGAAATATTGTTTTTTTTACCTTTGACCTTGAAGGATGACCTTGAACTTGAAGGATGACCTTGACCTTGAACTTCCACCACTCAAAATGTGCAGCTCCATGATAACGCCGCTTTGAAATTATCATTATTTTGACCTTTGACCTTGAAGGATGACCTTGACCTTGAAGAATGACCTTTACCTTGAACTTCCACCACTCAAAATGTGCAGCTTCATGAGAACGCCGCTTTGATTTTTTTTATTCATTTTTTACCTTTGACTTTGAAGGGTGACCTTGACCTTTAAGGATAACCTTGACCTTGAACTTCCACCACTCAAAATGTGCAGCTTCATGAGAACGCCGCTTTGATTTTTTTTTCACCTTGAAGGATGACCTTGACCTTGAACTTCCACCACTTAAAATGTGCAGCTTCATGATAACGCCGCGTTGGTTTTTTTTATTTTGTTTGACCTTTGACCTTGAAGGATGACCTTGACCGTGAAGGATGATCTTGACCTTGAACCTACATCACTCAAAATGTGCAGCTTCATGATAACGCTTTGATTTTTTTTCCTTTGACCTTGAAGGATGACCTTGACCTTGAATAATGACCTTGACCTTAAAATTCCAACACTCAAAATGTGCAGCTTCATCAGAACGCCGCTTTGAATTATTCTTTTTTTACCTTGAAGGATGGCCTAGACCTTAAACTTCCACCACTCAAAATGTGCAGCTTCATGAGATACACATTCATGCAAAATATCAAGTTGCTATCTTCAATATTAAAAAAGTTATGGCCAATGTTAAAGTTTTCGGACGGACAGACGCAATATATTTTACATTTGACCTTGAAGGATGACCTTCACATTTCACAACTCAAAATGTTTAGCTCCATGAGATACACATGCATGCCAAATATCAAGTTGCTATCTTAAATATTAAAAAAAGTTATGGCCAATGTAAAAGTTTTCGGACGAACAGACCCCATAAATTTGACATTTGACCTTGAAGGATGACCTTGACCTTTTACCACTCAAAATGTGCAGATCCGTGAGAAACACATGCATGCCAAATATCAAGTTGCTATCTTAAAAGTGAAAAAATTATGGCAAATGTTAAAGTTTTTTTCGGACGGACAGACACACTGACTGACATATTGACGTACAGTTCAACTGCTATATGCCACCCTACCGGGGGCATAAAAATTATTTTTTGGGGGTGGGGGGTGGGAGGGGGTGGTCATTTATTAGATGATCTTTAATTTAAAAAAATAAATAATTGGGGGATTGAGGGGGGATTCGGGGGGGGGTCGGGGGGGGGGGGGGGGGGGGTTTCGGGGGGCGCGGGGGATGGTTTGGGTGGAGTCAATTGTGGTATATCAGGTAAGAGTTGTTGTGTCAAAGTATCAATCGAATCGAATCACAAATAAAGAAGTTATGGCAATTTTAGCCAAATTTAATAATTTGACATTGAGAGTGAAGTATATTCAAAGGTCAATGTACAATTCAACTTGCCAGGTACAGTACCCTCATGATAGCATGAAAGTATTTGAAGTTTTAAAGCAATAGCCTTGATACTTTAGAAGTAAAGTGGATCGAAACACAAAATGTAACCATATATTCAAAGTTACTAAATCAAAAACGGGCCATAATTCCGTAAAAATGACAACCAGAGTTATGCAACTTGTCTTTTATGATAGTTTGCGAGTGTTCCAAGTATGAAAGCAATATCTATGATACTTTATGGGTAAAGTGGACCAAACCACAAAACTTAACCAAATTTTCAAGTATAAAGGGCCCATAATTTCGTCCAAATGCCAGTCAGAGTTACATAACTTTGCCCGCACAGTCCCCTTACGTTAGTCGTTAGTTAGTAAGTGTTGCAAGTATGAAAGCAATAGCTTTGAAACTTTAGGAAAAAAATGGACCTAAACACAAAACTTAACTCAATTTTTAATTTTTGTAAGTATAAAAAGGGCACATAATTCTGTCAAAATGCCAGTCAGAGTTACATAACTTTGCCTGCACAGTCCCCTTATGATAGTTAGTAAGTGTTGCAAGTATGAAAGCAATAGCTTTGATACTTAAGGAATAAAATGGACCAGAACACAAAACTTAACCAAAATTTTCAATTTTCTAAGTACAAAAAGGGCACATAATTCTGTCAAAATGCAAGCCAGAGTTATCTAACTTTGCCTGCCCAGTCCCCTCAAGATAGTAAGTAAGTGTACCAAGTTTGAATGCAATAGCATTGATACTTCATGAGAAACGTGGACCTAAACGCAAAACTTAACCGGACGCCGACGCCGACACCGACGCCGACGCCAAGGTGTTGACTAATAGCTCATTTTTTTTCAAAAAATAGATGAGCTAAAAATAAATACTTATACGTTTTATGTGTTTAGAAAGATATACATGAATTCATATCTATGTACGGATCTACGTTTACTATTTTTTGTATACATATATTCTTCAAATAAATTGTATATGCATATTTACGCTTATACATTATTCAGATATACGTTTAGTAATTTGTATTTTCAGATATTCGCGTATTTATGGGTATATAAAGATATGCGTAAGTTCATATGTATATAATTGTGTATTCATTTGACTATACATGTATCCATGTATTCATTAGTATATTGAGGTATGCGTGTATTCATGTGCATGCAGATTTGTATATATACGTTGATTCATTTTCATATTGAGAAATAAATTAATTCGTTTGAATATACAGAGATTCGTTTATCAATGTGTACATTCAGATAAATATTATTAATGTATAACATATATAATGTATTCATTTTATATACAAATATACGTATACTCATGTGTACAAAGAGAAATACATGTATTCATGTGCACATACAGATATATATGTATTCAGAAAAGCTCATATATCCACATATTAAGCCATATTTATAAACAAACAGTATACAGGTTTCGATTGATATTTCTGTTTGAAATGTTTATCGTGTGTATATTGATTCAACTAAACTAAGTGTCTTGCTAGATAATCACTTAAACAATAATTGGCTTATAGATCAGCAAACAACGGCAGACACTCCAGATTCCGTCTTGCATACCGATAAATCTACGTTTGGCTTCAAAGACAATATTGCATGACTTGCCAATACAGTTAGTCATAAAACATCCAGCATCGGGCTGAGTCACATTTGACATGTATATGCATGTAGTGAAACCGACCCCGTATAACATGATGGTATGATAAGATTAATCGAAATGACGACTAACAAAATTGTTATGTAAACAAAGGTACAATTTATAGATAATTATACTGTTGTTATTTGGGTTAAAAAGTGATATTATCTTAATAGATTATTATTAGTTCCTATAACAAAATCATCTATTTGGCCGCAACAAATCGATCCGATGTTCCTTTTGGACGTATCTCGAAATCTAAAATGAAAATAATTACAGTTGTATTGCATTTTGCTCGTATAAGATTTTTTTATGAAGATTCTGTTCTCTTCATTTCATTTTGGTAGAGCCTACATATTTTCTGACTTGTTTAATTTTCGTTAAACAGTTTGTAGTACGAAATGTCAGCATAATGCTGGATTTTTCTTTTCTTTTGAGACGGTCAGTTTCCGCTTAGTTTTCCTCAAACTTTATGTTGTGCTAAGCCGCCACTGGTTTTCACTATATATAATATTGCATTGCAAAAAATATAAATATAACAAACTGTGGTAGGTCGGCTAAATTATTGACAAACAGAATCAGGGCATCACAAGCAGAAAGAATCACAAAACATTTTGCAGGACTATACTATTTATTTATTTTATAATCAAAACAAATAATAGCCCTTTACCACTTAGATACGTTATTTCATGCATTTGTAGTCCCTTAATAAATTTACTTCAATTTAAGACCTTTCTTGCTTAATTCAAGTTTTAAGGCTTCATTTCGAACCTTTAGGTACGGATATAAAGTAAACAGCATTATTCTGAACAGACTGCATGTTACTCGCAGGCTGTTCTGGTTTCATGCTGTTTGCACATAGCAATTTTCACTTTGACTCTGAATGGGACAAAGTTAATACTAACCAATGGTAATTGTAACAATCACCAACGTAAGTCAAGGACAAAGTGGGCCAGAATGTTGTCCATTGAAACTATTGACTATTTATAAAGCTTTGAATGCGTTTGGAATAACTGTTCAATAGCGATATTCCTTTATTGTGCGTTTTTTTTCTCGCCTCCGATCATATCGAAAAAGTAAACATTTTTTTAAATGTTAATGTATTCGCTTTCTGTTATCTCAAATGTGTTCGGGCTCTATTCCGTAGAATAACTGATCAATCTGTTCTGCCCTACATGGCAACATTCTTCGCAAGTTATTGTTAATTTAAGCTAGTAATATGCGAACAAAAAATATCACATAAAGCATACTGATAAATTTTTACTCAGCAACGACAGTGTATAAGCGTTTACTGTCTACATGTATAATCGTAGTATAATCAAGCGTTATATTCTACATACGTCATTAAGGACAAGGCTACAATAGCAGTAAATATCATTTGTACGAAAATACCATTTTTAACTGTCGTGTAAGTCCTTATCAAAAAAGTTGGTAAATAATTATCTCGAATCAGTATCTGCTTGTTGCAATAAAATATGTTTTCATAATAGTTGTTCTCGCAATATAAATGCTTTGGTTTCTTTCATCGATGGCATCGCTTATACGTTTACATACAGTTTACGTAGTCATGTGTTTACAGCAATCTTTATGTAAGACATAAAGCAATACTAATAATAGCGAGTTGTTTTGCATTATCATTTGCGAAACTGGTTTTATCATTTTGTTGTGTGACTATTTAAACATGTTCTATCGTTTGTTTTGAATATGCATGCATGCAAAATCCAGCCGTCTTTCAACAACACATTCCTTGAGACATAAAGGGCATATTGAAATGTAATTTCTTTGTTGATAAATGGAATTCGAAAATGGATTTCTCGCGTTTTGGTTAGTCCAAAAAATGATATGTTTTAGCTCAGTTTAGTTCTAACCTATTTATTTAAACTCGATTGCATCGAAAGCCTCCGGCTTATAAAAACGCTCTCGAGTCCGTTTCCTGGACATAGAACCAGTACTTGGTGTCCTTGTATGTATGGTATATTTTAAAAAGCCTCTTCAAGATAAGCTTTCACCGATTAGGCTTAGTTACTTTTCATAGAATATTCGGTATACACTACCATTTGTCTAACCACAGGAGTCGTGTTCTGAGAAAACTGGGCTTAATGCATGTGCGTAAAGTGTCGTCCCAGATTAGCCTGTGCAGTCCACACAGGCTAATCAGGGACCAAACTTTCCGCCTAAAATAGATTTTTGCTAAGAAGAGACTTCATTTAAACGGAAAATGTCATAAAAGCGGAAAGTTTCGTCCCTGATTACCCTGTGCGGACTGCACAGGCTAATCAGGAACGACACTTAACGCACATGCATTATGCCCAGTTTTCTCAGAACGCGTCTCATAGTAAACTATGGTTATCCTGCATAGTTGGATTGTATTGAACTGTCACTGCTGAACGAGTGTTCGCTCATTGAGCGCGTCGGTTCATAAACGAGGCTTCACCTAGAGAATGGTGTCATAATAACGACCATTTAACTTCTCAACACAGTTTAAACAGGCCTTATCATTTTGTGTTTTTTGTTTCTATTAAAATAAACTAAAAAAAGGAAATCAAAAGGATTTCAACTCTGAACCTTCACTTTTCAAGGGACATTTCACGTTTTGGTAAATTGAAAAAAAATAAAAAAGTTGTTTCAGATTCGCAAATTTTCGTTTTAGTTATGATATTTGTGAGGAAACAGTAATAATGAACATTTACCATGCTCTTAAATAGCCATTATATGCATCTTTAAACGATCTGAAAACTTGAAAATTATAAAGCGTTGCAACGCGAAACGATTGAATAAATTTGAGAGCTGTGTTGTAGTTGTTATTATTGTGAAACTACGAGGATTGTTTATACAAAGTATGAAATACATAACTTATTGTATGAGCACGGATGGCCGAGTGGTTAAAGTGGTAGACTTTTAGACTTTAACGCCAGAACTACAGGGGTCAGTGTTTTTTTACAAGAGCTGTTTAGATCCAATGTTTACATTAATCAATATACATCATTTAATGTCAAACTTCAATACATGACAAAATATATGAAAAGGCCCCTTTATAGCTTTTATCCTACAGCTAAATGATTTCATAGAACAAATACGACTCATAAAGAAAAGATAAGGTTTTCTCCACGGTTATTTTTAGATAAGGTTTTCTCAACGGTTATTTTTAGAACATGTACATAGGGACTACTTTTTTTGGCCTTTCACCCCTGATCATTCACCCCTGATCATTCAATTGATTACGCAATTTATGACGTATCTCGTGTGACGTAATTTAAATCTATCTATCTATCTATCTATCTATCTATCTATCTATCTATCTATCTATCTATCTATCTATCTATCTATCTATCTATCTATCTATCTATCTATCTATCTATCTATCTATCTATCTATCTATCTATCTATCTATCTATCTATCTATCTATCTATCTATCTATACTGTCCAACTCCCCTTGCGGGTATTATTGACAGGTGCGCAGTCAGTGCAAGATAAAAGTGTTAAAAGTGAATAAGTGAGAAAGATAAAAGTATGTTCGATTAATCATGCATGATGAAGTGATTGAAAGTTAAAACTGATAAAAACATGTCTCTCGGAGTTCAAGGGGCAGAAGGGGAAAGCAGGGACCGCTTAAACCCTTCAAGATCAGGATGTAATACTGTAGTGACAAGGAAGGTTGTTCCACATCACAATAGCACTTGGGAAAAATGAAAACTTATAATAATTTGCAGTGGTATGGATCTGTCTGAAAGAAAGGGGGTGCATGTGACGAGTGAATCTGGTGGGTCGCTCGATATATGATGGCAGCGGCACGGCTACTAAACATTGAACAATTTTGAAAAAGATTATTAATTTAGTGTCATTTCGTCTGTCTTGTAGGGTCTGCCAACCAAGTTCGTGTTGCATGGAAGTGACACTGTCATATGGAGAATAATTATGCTTGACTGCTCGACGCTGTACTTTTTCAATTTTTTGTATATTTTGTAAGTGTGAGGACTCCATACGGAAGAAGCATATTCAACCTGTGGTCTAA
Source organism: Dreissena polymorpha (assembly GCF_020536995.1). Lineage (NCBI taxonomy): Eukaryota > Metazoa > Mollusca > Bivalvia > Myida > Dreissenidae > Dreissena > Dreissena polymorpha. The sequence goes on along the minus strand of NC_068359.1, from coordinate 14,930,993 downwards.
TTATTGTCTTGTAAGCCAGTTGGCGAATGTTGGAATTTCTTGTCTGTATGTTCCTGCGTAGAAAACCAAGAAATTTATTAGCGTTATTTGTAATTCTATTTATATGGGTGTTCCAGGAAAGGTCTTTTGAGATGTCCACACCTAAGTATTTTGCATTATCAACAGTTTCTAGTATTTGTCCATGGAGTCTGTAATTAAAAGAGAATTTTGATTTATTTCTGGTTATGTTTAAAACTTGGCATTTACTTGGGTTGACCTCCAATGACGAAACTAGCTAGACGCTTTGGATTTAAGGTCAACATAAATTCGGACTTGGAGGGGTTTTATTTAACAATTATATATTTTTAAGCATAGAACGATTATTGTGTGTTTACGATGGATTATTATCATATCATGAATGTGAATAACAGTGTTGGGATATAAAACTGGAATGAAACTGGTGAGACTCCATTTTCGATTTCGTTAACATGTCGAATGTACTCGAATAACGCGATGTTTTGTTGAACAATTGATGGATTAAATTTAAGAAAAGTGTCAGTGAATTGTTCTTTAACTTTTTGAAGGAAATCGATAATGAATTAAAAGGGTAATTTCTTTGATGAATAAGTCGTTCCTTTGTCAGTCGATCAAAGAATGTCTATCCACAAAGAATTGCCTGCTTACATCCAGTGCCTTAAAATGGAAAAGATGGATTGCGATGAAGAAATGTGTTCAGAATTTTAACTCGTCATGGAAGCAAATTAAACTTTACGAAAATAATCATGGTTTTTACACAACTTCGGTGAGTAGAACAATAACCAGTAGATGTTTTACTTTGTATGTCAGTAAGTTAAAAGTATGTAAAAAGAAGAGTTGTTTATAGACTAAAATTAACAATATCGGCGGGGATAAATGCTGAATCATGCTTCACGCGGGTGTCTACACATTTTGTAAATTTAAAAAAGGCAGCCATGTTTGTTTTTGGTATTTTACAGTAGTTAAACAAGAATTGTAGTTTGAACACAACCGTCTGTGTTCTACTTGAGTGTGTTACATTTGGAAGGCTGATTAAAATTGAATCGAGGAGGAGTATAGCGATATTTTGTCTCGTTTCTCTTCTTTTGCGTGGAATTCTTAATTATTTTGACTTCCGTAAACGGGAAAGATCACAATTAATATTATTACGCAATGTTAGATTCAGTAAATTTAATGTGTTTTTTGCTTTTATTTTATCAATTTAAGACTACTATTTTAATTGCATCAGGAGTAAATTAAATAAAAAATATATTGTAGGATAAAAAGAATACTATGTTAGTGTGATTGTGTACTTAAATTTATCCCACTCGTCTCAGAAAGGCTTACAAGGCTCGCCAAGCCTCGCCATGTAAACCTTTCTTCACTCGTGGGATAAACTTAAGTACACAATCACACTAACATAGTATTCTCTATTGTGCTGATACCACTACGCTGTTTAGGCTTTGGTAAGCGTCCAGGCTAACAGTTTAACATGCGTAGTTCTATAAAAAGTAAATGACGAAATTCACAAGGTTAAGCATACTTTATAATAACCGCATTAATAAGATTGTAATTATTCCATAGCGACAGTTGAACACAATCAAGCAATGAAAGTTGTTTCTCTTCTTCATTAAAATTTAGTTGAGTCGATACAAGTTGTATTATGTTGATATAGTTATATAATAGTTATATAAATATATAGTTATATAATAGTTATATAAATGACAAGTTAGAATAGTTATACACTCATTGTATGGTATTTTGTGTGTTTTAACCTTGTGTTTTATGTACTGTAAGTATGTATCAACCAGCCAAACCATTAACAATATGAAGCTTGAAACAACAAACAACTTTAATAATCGTTAATGTATACGTATCGATATGTGAGTTAATTCTTTATTAGAGACGTGACAATTCATCGACATTCTTACAACTAGATACACGTACCTTTTTTTAAATTAACTCCATGTTTTAACTGATGCACTGCACGAAATCCTAAAGCATCCGTACCAATTCAAATATGTGTTCGCACATTTACACAATTTTATAGGTGAGTTCAAATTTACGGTCGATGTAATATAACTGTTTTCATAACAAACGCGCGAAGACTTTCACGACGTAACGGCTAAACATATATCAAATCCACAAAAGCGAGTAGCTTAGAATTCCTTGTTAATAAAGTGAATGTTTCCGATATCAACATATCCTTTTTCCGATCATTCTGCAAGCAAAACAGAGTGTAATCAATTAAGTTAGCTTATAAATCGCGAAGCGAAATCGCTGCATGTCTGTCGTTTGAACTACGCTAGAACTATTGGTCGACGAACAACATAGCCGTATGCAGAGTATGTATTTTACCTAGATAGCCATAGAACGCTGGAATTAGGCCAAACATTTAGCATTTCCGGTTTACGTCCAAGTCATGTTGTCAAGATGACTTTGGAAAAAAAATAGCGAAATTTTTGCCATGCACTTTTTTCGTTAGTAAGTTTTGTATCGATTTTCCGTTTGTACTGGTATCGAAAATAAAAGTTTTCTTAATCGATTGTTAAGGTATACAATTATGTCGATTCCACTTTTTCGTATAAGTTGCTTCATTCCATGCAACTCTAGCGTAACAAAAAGAACGGACGCTGGCGATGCCACGATGGTATCTTGATTCTGAAGGCAAGATAGAGTAACCGATTGTAACTCTATAAAGGCCCCTTATATATTTTACAATTTCGGTGTACTATGAAACAGGAATAAAACATTCAATGCTTCGAATTGGCAGTATAAATGACTCGAGTTTTATTATTTATGTAGTAGCTTTTCCCCCCTGAGTATTGTACCTAAGTATTTGTTAGACTATGTTTGAAATGTACAGAAGAGCAAACGAGGATGCGTTTTTTATCCTTTTGATGCAGCTGTCGTTTCACTTTATTTATATCAAGATTTAAGCCAAAATTGCTTTTGGTGCACACTTACCTCAACCTGGGCTTAATCCATTTATGCATAGCGTCTAGAAAAAAGGCCTTGGCAAACAGCGTAGACCCAGATGAGACGCTGCATAATGCGACGTCTTATCAGGGTCTGCGCTGTTTGCTTAAAGGAATTTCTGTAAGAAATATTCTAAATATAGAAATAAGTATACTAGACATCCCTCATTTTGGAAATATATTGAGCCAATTTGGAAGGATGGGAGAGTTCACTAGGCATAAATGGGTTAAACATGTATGCACGGTGATCATGCATATGAACGTGCGTATAGTCAGGTATATAACAACTTGAGTGAAGTTCTATCAATGAAATGTTCTTGAATTTAAAATAATTAACAATATTATATCTTAAGAGGTACAACATTTTAACATAAAGCAATAACATAAGTCAATGCGTGTGTGTTTTTTCTCTACCATGGCCTTTTCCGATGTTAGAGAGAAATAATAGAGCGAAGCATCCTAACAAAATAGCGTCGATAACTATTTGATAAATGACGGCGAATATGAGAAAGTGGTATGTAACGAGAGGCTGGTTAGAGTAAACATAGTAAAAAGCAATAACACAGTGTTCATGGTATATTGATACGAATCAATACATAGTTTCACAAATAATTGCAAAGAACAGGTGGCAGAAAAGATAAAAATAGATGTAGCTTTCTATTACTAATTTCGCATGGACATTGTAACATCGACAGTCTCGTGTTATTTCAAAAACGTGAGTTTGAACAAATTAAACTTCAATTGCCATTTGAACGGAACAGACTAGAGTAAATATAGGAAAAACATGAAACTCCAGAACAGTAATCAGGGGACAAGTTGCTATTATGGGCAAGGCCTTAGAAGGTTCAATCAAAGCAAAGTGGGTTTACATCGGCTAAATGGCACATTTAATCCCCCCTTGAAAGGTCAATCATGGGCAAGGCCTTAGAAGGTTCAATCAAAGCAAAGTGGGTTTACATCGGCTAAATGGCACATTTAAACCCCCCTTGAAAGGTCAATCAAAACAAAGTGGGTTTACATCGGCTAAATGGCGCATCCGACACCTTGGAAAGGTCAATCAAAACAATGTGGGTCTACATCGGCTAAATGGCGCATTCGACGCCTTCGAAAGGTTTATCAAAACAACGTGGGTTTGCATCGGCTAAATGGCGCATTCAACGCCTTTGAAAGGTCAATCAAAACAAAGTGGGTTTACATCGGCTAAATGGCGCATTCAATGTCTTGGAAAGGTCAATCAAAACAACGTGGGTTTACATCGGCTAAATGGCGTATTCGACGCCTTCGAAAGGTTTATCTAAACAAAGTGGGTTTACATCGGCTAAATGGCGCATTCAACGCCTTTGAAAGTTCAATCAAAACAAAGTAGGTTTACATCGGCTTAATGGCGCATTCGATGCCTTGGAAAGGTCAATCAAAACAACGTGGGTTTACATCGGCTAAATGGCGCATTGGACGCCTTCGAACGGTTTATCTAAACAAAGTGGGTTTACATCGGCTAAATGGCGCATTCAACGCCTTCGAAAGGTCAATCAAAACAAAGTGGGTTTACATCGGCTTAATGGCGCATTCAATGCCTTGGAAAGGTCAATCAAAACAACGTGGGTTTACATCTGCTAAATGGCGCATTCGACGCCTTCGAAAGGTTTATCAACACAAAGTGGGTTTACATCGGCTAAATAGCGCATTCAACGCATTGGAAAGGTCAATCAAAGCAAAGTAGGTTTACATCGGCTTAATGGCGCATTCAACGCCTTGGATAGGTCAATCAAAACAAAGTGGGTTAACATCGGCTAAATGGCGCATTCAACGCCTTGGAAAGGTCAATCAAAACAAAGTGGGTTCACATCGGCTAAATGGCGCATTCGACGCCTTGGAAAGGTCAATCAAAACAAAGTGGGTTTACATCGGCTAAATGGCGCATTCGACGCATTGGATAGGTCAATCAAAGCAAAGTAAGTTTACGTCGGCTTAATGGCGCATTCAACGCCTTGGATAGGTCAATCAAAACAATAAGGGTTAACATCGGCTAAATGGCGCATTCAACCCCTTGGATAGGTAAATCAAAGCAAAGTGGGTTTACATCGGCTAAATGGCACATTCGACGCCTTGGATAGGTCATTCAAAGCAAAGTGGGTTTATATTGGCTAAATGGCGCATTCGTCGCCTTTGATAGGTCAATTAAAACAAAGAGGGTTAACATCGGATAAATGGCACATTCAACGCCTTGGAAAGGTCAATCAAAACAAAGTGGGTTTACATCGGCTAAATGGCTCATTCGACGCCTTCGAAAGGTTTATCAAAACAAAGTAGGTTTACATCGGTTTAATGGCGCATTCAACGCCTTAGATAGGTCAATCAAAGCAAAGTGGGTTTACATCGGCTTAATGGCGTAATCAACGCCTTGGATAGGTCAATCAAAACAATGAGGATTAACATCGGCTAAATGGCGCGTTCAACGCCTCGGAAAGGTCAATAAAACAAAATGGGTTTACATCGGCTAAATGGCGCATTCAACGCAATGGAAAGTTTAATAAAAACAAAGTGGACTTAAATCGGCTAAATGGCGCATTCAACGCCTTGGAAAGGTTAATCAAAACAACGTGGGTTTACATCGGCTAAATGGCGCGTGCAACGACTTGGAAATGTTAATCAAAACAAAGTGGGTTTATGTAGGTAAATGGCGCATTTAACGCATTGGAAATGTTAATCAAAACAAAGTGGGTTTACATCAGCTACATGGCGCATTAAACGCCTTGTAAATGTAAATCAAAACAAAGTGGGTTTACATAGGCTATATGGCGCATTGAACGTCTTAGAAATATTAATAAAAACAAAATGGATTTACATCAGCTAATTGGCGCATTCAAGGCCATGGAAATTTTTATCAAAACAAAGTGGGTTTACATCTGTAAAATTGAGCATTCAACGACTTGTAAAAGTCAGTTAAAACAAAGTAGGTTTATATCGGCTTAATGGCGCATCGAACCGAATGGAACATGTTTGATATGATTTAACCTTACTTTTGTTAGATTTTGACAAAAAAAGCAGTTAACTTTTTTAATATCTGCATTACAGCATAATTTGCGGTCAGCGTGCAAAAGTAAATTCGGTTTAAAACAGCATTAATACTCCATTAAATACGTTTACTTTGTTATTGATCATCGAACCCAAGGATTATAGATTCCGATATGTCAGAAAAGATATTAAATGGAATTGTTAAGGTTTGGGTCAATGATCACACTAAAACACATTCAAATGTTAAAAAAGTACGTTTGCATTACGGTCACAAATACAATACAGCACTCGGGGATAATACTATATCGTTTACATATCGATTCGTTTATAGAAAATCATCAATTGTAGCGATTTATCGCTTTTCATGGATTATTTAAAAATATTGTATTACGTACTCCGTAAAACTTGCATATACATCAACGTGGTATTTAAAAAAACACTAACTGGTGTCGCTAGTATCGCATTGGGTTTAGCTCGAAAGCTCCGGGGTTCGAATTGCATGGAAGACGAACATATTTATTTTCATAAATACAAAACAATGTGTACAAGTCACTTTAAGGGCATTTTTCGCGTGCAAATTGATCCCGTTAATTCTTAGATGCGTTATATGCCAATTCAGCGTTCACCACGTCAATGGAAATGATCTTTTTATGTATGTGCTTTCAATGCCGGAGCGTTAAAGCTTCTGTTTCTATGAATCAACCGTAAGTCGGCTAATCTATGATTTATGATGCTGCTGGGAGATATATAATACATAATGCAAGACTTTCCAGAAAGTTTATTATTGGTACAGAGAAGTTAGAAGCAATACATAGACTATGGACCATAGTTAAGTTGCCCCGATATTGTTACGAAACAATGGCATAGTAAAGTACGTCGAGTAGTAATGTATACTTGTATTTACAAGACAAATGAAAACAGAGTAATAAATCTAATAGGAGCGTATATAATCGCATATTTATCTGAAGCATTTAAAATTGATGTAATAATACCAAAAGCGCACTAAAGTGATGTTAATACAAACAACTCATGGACGTCCCGACAAACACCAAATCACCATGCAGCGTTGTCGTTCTATGCTCCCTCATACAATCTCTGCCATCGCAAGACAATCCTTCCAGATCAGAAAAGATTTTACTTTTGTTCAAGTATTATATTATTAACAGAAGTATTCTTTTCTTTTATATTAAGAAAATAGTGTACACGTTTAAGTTCATTTAAATAATACCTTTATTAAAAAAGTAAAAATAGCAACGGGAAAATAACTGTGGTTCGGCTTTCATCACGTGGGTGGTTTTAACGGCATGGATTTATTCCAGCTGTGCTGATACCAGTCAAATCTCTGCGCGGTGGTTAACGAAGACCATGCTTTGCCCAATGCCGAATGACTGTGCATATAAATGTGATGCAAGGAATTTATTCCTACCGTACACTAGTATGCATGATGGTTTTATGAGTGACACGGGTTCTAACTGTCTCCGCACATTATGATACAGGCTCAGTATAAGTATTTGGCGAGAGTGCGGCTCGAGCCCTATACAAATTTAAGGGGCCTTTTCACAGATTTTACCGTATTTTGAAGTTTGTTATTTTAATGCTTTATATCGATCAATGTAAACATTGGATCTAAAAAGCTCCAGTAAAAATTCAAGAATAACATTTTAAAAAACGATACAAAAAAGTTACAGTTACCAGGACTCGACCCACCCACCCCTGGAAATGGTGTAAAAAGTTTGCGCATTAGACCACTCGGCCATCCTTCCTTTCACAACGTATGCTGTATTTTATACTTGATGTAAGCGATCCTCGTCAAAATATCACGACAACAACATAACTCTTCAAATTATTCAATCGTTTGGCGTTGCAACGCTTTATAATTTTCAGGTTTTTAAATCGTCAAAAGATGCATTTAAAGGCTATTTTAGAGCATGGTAAATGTTCAGTATTACTGTTTCCTCACAAATATCATAGCTTAAACGAAAATGTGCGAATATGAAACAACTTTTTTTTTCAATTTTGTCAATTTACCAAACCGTAAAAAGGCCCCTTTAATTACCCTTTATCACAACTCACCAGTAAGAAGCCGTGCAAACAATTTATATTACCGAGTACCCGTCGTTCTCTATCATCAACGTCATAACAGGAAATCAATGTTCTATTCTGTATCATAATAATATCTTCTTGTTTACATACGTTACGTCATTTTACGTTTCTTACCTAAAATGAAAAGCTACCAATATAATTTGTAAGAAATAAACATTCATCATGGGACCCGCCTGAGGCAATCAAACACTTGTTTTCTGTACGAGGTAAGATTAGTCTTAAAATATCGTCAGTTGTAAGCGAATACCAGAGTCAAAGCACATTCAGCTGTTATTTTATTTTTAAGCATACTTGCATCCCAATAACGCGTAATTTATACCGTACGTGTGAAGTGCAGCCAAATTCAACATTGTGCTCACTTTGAATTGCGCAGTTCCCTTTCGTATTTGTATTTCACTCTTCCCATATACTACCTGGTTTCTGGTATAACATTTCTTGAATGCCGAAATACAATAAAACTCTCTAAAATAGTGTATACTTAACACTTAACCCATTTATGCCTGGTGGACTCTCCCATCCTTCTAAATTGGATCAATTTATTTTCAAAATTAGTGATTTCAAGTATATGTATTTCTATATTTAGAATATTTCTTACAAAAATTCTTTTAAGAAAACAGCGCAGACCCTGATGAGGCGCCGCATGATGCGGCGTCTCATCTGGGTCTACGCTGTTTGCCAATGAATTTTTTTTCTAGACGCTAGGCATATATGGGTTAAAGAAAGATGGGGTATGCACTTGTATGTGTCACTTCAAGTTATTTCCTCATCCTCAGTTATTGCAGAAGGAGTCATTACACTTAATTGACAATTACACTCACGTGTAATGCGCTCACGAGCACTGTATGTATATTGTTTAATGGAATAAACCATGCATAGTGTTTCATTTAACCCATTTATGCATAGCATGATGCGGCGTCTCATCAGGGTCTGCGCTGTTTGCTTACAGGAATTTCTGTAAGAAATATTCTAAATATAGAAATAAATATACTAGACATCCCTAGTTTAGAAAATAAATTGATCCAATTTAGAAGTATGTGAGAGTTCCCCAGGCATAAATGGGTTAATATGTCAGCGTGTGGTGATCCGTAAAAGGTTATGAATCATTTCAAATTTTCGTATATAGTGAACATATAGCTATATGCTATCTCAATTTTGCACGATTCGATGAAAAAAATGTGAATTAAAGGTGTTTGACTATGACGACCTTATGACCGAGATTTAAACATATTGTTAACTCAGGTAGACGAGGGTTATATAACATGTGTCCCATATAGAATGGATTGTCCCCATTTTTTAAAACTCAATTAGAGATCTGTGTAAGGAATTTAAATCTAAAATTAAATAAGAATCTTCAATGCTCAAATTTCGAGACATTGTTGTTGCCCTGCACTTTTATTTAATTTATCATTCATTTTCATAAAACTACGCATATGATAATTCACTTTTATGGACGAATTTACGACACTAATCTAAGGTTTTATATAAAAAAAATCATATGAAAGCATACACTTCAAAATTGTTGCACGTAGCCCTTGGTTAAAATGCGGATTCTCTGAACTTGAATTTAAAGCTCAGCGACACTGAAATCCGGTGTGAAGATGATGAAAAATGCTGGAGATGCTGACATTTATGGAAGGGAAAGACCGGCAATATTATTTAACACCAGAAATGTATTTGTTTATTGTACTTATGCGGATTATGTTCGGTAGCTGGGGTATTTCGATAGTTTTACTCTTGTAAATATCGGCACTGAACGTTTGGTCAGACGAGAGAAGACCTAGCATTTCTACGAGTTCGAGTATTGTTTTATTGTAGTTTATGTTGGCAAGTATCCGTTCGTGGTCATTTTTCGTCACGAGGCAACCTTTCCCAACAAAATGGTACAGAGTTTACAAAAATCGACCGCCATTTCGGCACTTAATGGACTTCAAATGTTGATGTAGGTGATTTTCCTGTGTCAAGAGATACCTTTCTTGTATATGTATAACATATCAGAATTGTTTGTTGTTTTTTTTGTCAAAATGATGAAAAAATTTGTTTTATGACATATTGATGGTGTTTAAGTGACTTGGCCAAGCGCCCAACACATGTGGCTGCTACTAATGACAATTTGTACCCTTACATCGGTTGACTTGAAAATGCGTTGCAAAATGTTGAATTGTGATTCGTCAACTTGTATTCTGTACAATTGTATATAGTGTACACTTGTTAGATGATGCTGACTTGTAGCAGATTACTAAAACCGATCGTACAACTTAGAAAATAATCGACATGCTAATATAGTTTGTCATCAACTTACTTTCAGATGGATCTATTATCTTTTATTTATTTTTATGACTACAATATTAGGTATATGAAGATGTAGACTTTATATATGCACTATCTTTATTTCCAGATCTGTAGTTTAAGAAGTTACATGTTAGTTTTTAAACATTTAAACATTTTGTACAATCGGAACATACAACATTTTACACTTTACAATTGTACAAAACAGATATTAAAATGTTGCATTTTAAAAATTCTCTGTTAAACAAATGAGCTGAATATTCAACACGTGCAACATTTCTGGTGATGAATAATATTGGCGGTCTTTCCATTCAATAAACATTCGCAAGAAAGCTTTACATTTGTACGTTATGAAAAGGACTTGGTGAACGGGCTCCGCAACCATTTATCACTAACACATTCATATGTGTCTTGCTCTGAGAAAATTGTGCTTAATGCATGTGCGTAAAGTGTCGTCCCAGATTAGCCTGTGCAGTCCACACAGGCTAATCAGGGACGACACTTTCCGCTTTTATGGTATTTTTCGTTTAAATGAAGTCTCTTCTCAGCAAAAATCCAATTTAGGCGAAAAGTGTCGTCCCTGATTAGCCTGTGTGGACTGCACAGGCTAATCTGGGACGACACTTTACGCACATGCATTATGCCCAGTTTTCTCAGAACACGACTCATATCTTTACTACTGTTTGTTTCACAAATGAAATTTGTTCCAACAAAGTATTAGAAAGTCAAGATCGGGCACTAAGATTAATGTAAAATGTCGATCATGTAAATAATAAATGCATTTCACGAGTGCAATTATTCACACCATGACCACTAGAGCGTCGATTCACTTGTGTACAAACGACATCATTACCATTTTGTTGCTTAACATCAAATCGTAACTTACCATTGTTCACATTGTTGGTCATTATGTAGAGCATAACAAGCATTAGTACCGGTAAATGCTTTTTGTTCAAAGCATAGTCCTCTCGTTAATGGATTACAAAAAAAAACATAAATGAAATACATTATATCGGTAAATTGCGAAAAAGTGTAGAACATTCAAAATAGACCGGATATGATTACAAGAGTTGCATTTTGTATTATGATGCCATTCATTACACACTTATTTTACTGAACGGAATGCAGGTCTGTAGTAAATGTTGATTTATTTAATTTAATAAGAACGAATCCATCCCGTAATGAACAATTGTTATAAGTTTAACAACCTCGTGTATCCATAGATATTTTCGAAAAATTGCGATTGCTTTTTCTGGCAATTCAACCAATGAACGGAATAATCACACGCAATAATTAGATAAATGTCGGAAAACCATGCATTTTTTATATCGCAATCAAAGACTGTGTCAGTCTGAGTGTTCCAAGTGTTAAGCCTACTGGCGAGGTAGTCTTATTTATAAGACGCGCAAAGAATTTAGAGATACTTTTTATATGGGCTAAATTCTTTGGAACGTCTTATCGGGAATAGTCAAAAATGTGTTGGAAACCAGAAAGTTTAAATTTTCATCGATTTGCGTAAAATTGCAAAATAGCATTACCAACTCATTCAGTTTTAGTTCAGAAGTCCATTTTTACCTCAAATATCGTCGAATTGAAGTTGGAAAGGCATAAATTCTTCAGTTAAACTACTGCTTAAATCGCAAAACAATCACTGACCTGTAGCCATGTCATGAAACTGATTTGAATATGAACCAATCAGAAGAAGGCATTACCGTGTAACGTGTACGCGTAATTTTATTTAACATGAGCTTTTAACACCGACTTTTACCTAACTAGATCTAGTATGCTTATCTTTGTCGATTTAATAAGCATATGTTCAAAACAGATATGGTGCAGTTTCTATTCACTGTTCTAAGTTTCAGCAAGTTTTTATGCATGTCTTTTTCGCACCTCTGTCTGTGTTGTTTTATTTACTTACATCCTACGTTACATAGGAGGACGGTATACTGTACGATCTGTATCAAAATTATTTGTGTTCAGTATAAAAATAAAAGATGTAATTTATTTCAGAACTTTTTAATTGTCAATTTAGAAAAAAAAACAATGCTTAATTAATCCAGAAAAGTATAACATCGGTTTACCATGTTACGCTCTGCACCACAACAGACGAACGCAAACTGTATTTTACGCTGTTTATTCTCCCACTTTAAACCAGATGCTTTACATCGAGGTCGTGTTATCGTATTGAAAAATTGAATAGTGGTTGGATTAAAATTGATCAGACATGCACAATTCAAAGTGTCATTACATAATTTCTACGGAACATTATCGAGAAATGAATTATCTACACAGGTATGTAAATATTATTGCAATCCGTTGATATTAAGTGTCTTATATCGGGGCTTAAATGTTGCGCACAAAATCCTTGCGCAACAATGTAGACAAAGAACGAAAAATTCCCACCATTAAATTGGTCTTTCCCCCTTTGTACGCTCCAAATATTACCCTTATAAAAAGTAGCTTAATATTTGAGAGCGTCAAAAATTTGGACTAACTGGCGAGGAAGGTATTGCGATTAATTATTTTACACGTGTAAGGCGAGTTGAAGTTGTATTGAATAAATATCACAAACCCGATTCATATATAAAGAAATGTGTACATGTCTTCCGAAGGATGACCATACGTGTGAAACTTACGTTACTTTCATAAGTTTTGATGCAGTCCGCACAGGCAGAGACGACACTTTGCGCCTAAATTGGTTCTTTGCTAAAACGGGACTTCATTTAAACGCAAAATGTCATTAAGGTGGAAAGTGTCGTCCCTGATTAGCCTGTGCGGACTGCACAGGCTAATCTGGGGCGACACTTTACGCACATGCATTTTACCCAGTTTTCTCAGAACGCGACTCATATACTGTGTAGAGTACTACGAAACAATATAACATGCCAATATAATACATGTGAAGTGTGTGGTTTCAGAGAAAATGAGTCGCGTTCTGAGAAAACTGGGCATAATTCACTGTGCGTTAAGTGTCGTCCCAGATTAGCCTGTGAAATCCGCACAGGCTAACCAGTGACAACACTTTCCGCTTTTATGGTATTTTTTGTTTAAAGGAAGTCTCTTCTACACGAATATCCAGTTGTCGTCCCTGATAAGCCTGTTCGGACTGCACAGGCTAATCTGGGACGACACTTAACGCACATGCCTTATGCCCAGTTTTCTCAGAACGCAGTGTATTCTGTATTACTGTATAAACAAATGATTATCAGACACTTGGCTCGTTAATAATTTAGGTTGCAATTATTCTGTTCATGACAATTGATGAAACATGGAATCAGTCTGCACACCATAACAGAACGAATAGAGAGGGGTATCGATTGTTGAATTTCGAAATAGTGTGGTCACGTGACAAAAAACAAGTTCAATCGGACTACTTTCCGATCTAACAATAAAGTTGAAAGGAACAGGAGCGGTTCGCAAACGAATGGCAAGGCGGCGCTTAAAGAAAAAATAAAAAAGAAAGGGCTCACACATAGTGATTTGGTTTGCTATTCAAGAATGTTGTCAAACTAATATATTTTAGTAAACGTAAGGACGATTAAAATTTTCATCTTTTTGGAATATTGTTGAATTTCGGAATATGATGACCTTTTTTAGATGCACGATTGGCGGAAATTGAACCATAAAAGTCATACAATAATAAATGACCATCGGAATGTGTTCGACGATTGTAGGAATGCATTTCAGTGGCCCTAAAACATATCGTTGCACAATCGAATCCATATATATGTACTCTATATATCTAGACAAACAGCATTAAACTATTTCGGAGCATGCGATTATAGGCCGTACACAAGCTTATTATTTAAATAGTCTCCCATCGGAAAACGATTGTCTCTCCATACAGCTCAGTTCGTGAATCTCAAATAATTATAGACGAGCATAATGGAATAACAACTCTGCAACATCGATCCGTTCGACGTTGTTCTTTGGAAACCATAAAACTGCGCTGCCATGATGATTCCTCGTGGATGAGTAAAATTCTTTTATTGAGCATTTTAAAGCGGCAGTGTTACAATCAATTTGCTGGTGTCTGCGCAATTTTAACGTTGGTGCTACGGCAATTTTGAAGAGCGTTATCATAGAAACAATTTAAAAATACAATTTTCCCCATATAAAAAGGAGAAAATAACAGCAACCAATTATATTTTAAGACTTTTGAATTAAATACATAAACTCTTTAATACGTTGTTCCAACAGTAAAATACATTGCTAACACTAAAATAACATGGAGCCCTCCGCGATGTGTTTACCTTTTATTGACAATACACGAAGTACCGGTATTCATGTGTAAACGATCGTAGAGAGCTCACGATTCTTTAACCCATTTATGCCTAGTGGACTCTCCCATCCTTCTAAATTGGATCAATTTATTTCCAAAATTAGGGTGTCTAGTATATTTATTTCTATATTTAGAATATTTCTTACAGACATTCGTTTAAGCAAACAGCGCAGACCCTGATGAGTAATGCGGCGTCTCATCTGGGTCGATGCTGTTTGCCAAAACATTTTTTTCTAGACGCTATGCATACATGTGTTAATGAATAAACTTACTTTAAGATAATAATAATAATAATAATAATAATAATAATAATAATAATAATAATATTAATAATAATAATAATAATAATAATAATTATAATAATAATAATAATAATCTCTTTATTTCCGAAGGTAACTCATTAAGACAACACATTGATAAAAAGTCATGCAAACAGTTTATCAATGGCAATCTTATTTTCTATGAGGCCTTCAAACAACTATGGTATGTTTAATGCATTTCTACATTATAATGCAAACATGTAGACTTTGACGGACATAAGAGTACTGTAACAGTGTAATAGAGGTGTTATACAAAGCAAGTATATTATATGACTTCTCTTATATTATTATTTTCTCTTCCAATATTGAAATGGTCTCAAGGAACAAATATTTAATAACATAAAGTATTTAAGAATATAAATGTATTGTTGATTACATTTTCCCATATGCACACACTCTAACGCACACGCGCACACACGCACACACGCACACACACACACACACAGACCTATACACACACACACACACACTTATACAATTACCATATCTTAATCAACACGACCAATAAAAATAACAAAAAGTTAACAAAAACAGCCGCGTACATTATTGTACAAAGTCAGAGATTAAAAACGTGGAATACATTATTCATGAAATAGTTTACGATTGACAGAAGTGGCTGATATACACAAATATTATAATAACAGAAAACAATATTCATGACCAGTGTTGTTCACAATAGGATATGAAATTACACAACTGTTATGAAGAATAGCCTGCACCTCCTTGCTATATAAATAGTTTGAAAAAGCAATATGTAATTTGTTTGCAGAAATTAAAAATTTACAGTAATCATTACTACACGTATGGAGGTAGTATTTTACTTTTGAATAAGAGGAAAACAGAAAAATGTTACTACGCGTGAGACTCATTTTGCGCCTCAAAGAGGAAATATTTCTTAAGCCTATGTTTGAAAGTGGTGAGAGTGAGAGATTGGCGAATACTAACCGGTATGTGGTTCCGGTTCCATATTCCAATACCAGAGTAACTAAACGACTTTTTAAAAGGTTTGAGTGAGGTGTTTTATGCGTCAAATCATTGTTTGATATCGATCTTAAATTGTAATAATTGTTTTTCACCAGTTTTATCAAGTCGTCAATATATGTGGGCGTTAAATTATGAAGAGATTTGTAAATAATTATACCTGTGAAATAGTAACATCTGTTTTCAAAAGAAAGCCATTGTATTTTTTGTGATAAATCATAATCATTTATATTTAAGTCATTTCGTAATATTACTCTTAAAAAGCTTCTTTGCAGTTTTGATAGTCTGTTTATGTCTCTAGTATTTGCATTTTGCCATGTGACACATCCATAATCAATAATTGGTGTTACATACGCATTATAGAACATAATTTTCATCTCAGGTGTTAGAAAATATTGTATGGCCTGAACAGTGATAATTTCGAAACAAGTTTTGAACAAGTTATATCAACATGGGCCTTCCAATTTAAATGTTTATCAATATGGATACCTAGAAGTTTTTGGGTTGCAACATGTTTTAATTTTTAGTTATTTACAAACAAATTTAGATCTAAGTAATAATAATAATAATAATAATAATAATATTAATAATAATAATAATAATAATAATAATAATAATCATAGTCTTCTACAAAGTAATGCACTTAAATTGAAAATACGCAAAAAATAAAAGACAAGCACTGAAAATGCACGATGTTTTCAATAAGTTTCTTGGATTTAAAAATTACTATATATTTCGCGAGTATAAAACCTACATCTACCAATAGAGTAGCCTACGTTGAAAATTGAGGGATTTTCTGCATGAAAGCTTTCGAAAATATGCAATTTTGTATCGATTTTTAATAATTTTAATTGATTTTATTATCAACTTACAACGAGTAAACTTTCGTTTCCTGCATTTCCGAGGATTTTAAAAAGAAAAGAGAAGGGAAAATGCAATTGAAGTTAGCGTAACAGAACAGAACATAAAATTTGTTTGCAACCAATGTATGTACGTTCATCTTCAACTACACAAACGGCAATACGACAATATCCATGCGCATGCGTTAAAATTACACGTGCAAGTACACGAACGCAATGACATGTTATGCATTCATGACAAATAATAGGCCATGCTTAAGAGTTCCACGATCGTATGAATAGAATCGTATGAGAAGTCTCGAATGAGATGGATTGCATGAGAAGGCACCGTTGGTTTTGAAGGAACGAATTTGGTGAATGTAAAAAATAAGTTTGCTGATAGATTCGCTATGAACAGAATTCGATCCCTATCAGAATGTTATGAAGTTGTTTATGCCATTAGTT
This sequence comes from Dreissena polymorpha, assembly GCF_020536995.1. Taxonomy (NCBI): domain Eukaryota; kingdom Metazoa; phylum Mollusca; class Bivalvia; order Myida; family Dreissenidae; genus Dreissena; species Dreissena polymorpha. The sequence continues at coordinate 14,913,730 of NC_068359.1, read as the reverse complement.
AAAGTATATACAATTGTAAATTTTTTAGCACAAATTATACTTCTAGTGATCTATATTGTCGGCTTTAATTTTAACGATTTAAAGAGTTAATTACCATATCTTCCTTGTATTAAAAACACACGATTTTGCAGTAAGCATAAACATTACAATTTAATTTGTAAAGTATGAATCAAGATGTATGGATGTAAAATACAGTAATTCAATAGTCAAAAGTACTCACGGCATGTTTCTCGTAAATCCAGTATATCGGGATGGTAAACACAATCTGAGGGAATTGCGTGTGGTGGTCTTGAACGCAGATCTAAAAAAATTACGAAAACAATCTCAATTCATCTGACTGTAAGACATGGCCGTTCATGTCTGAAAGAATACGGGCCTTTACAAGTTTAGCAGACGAGACGGTACAAGTCCTAAATAAGCGATTTCGAAACGAGTATCGTTTTGGAAATGTGGGTAGTCTCACGGAAACGGTAATAATAGACAACCTGAGAGGAATATTTAAGTGTTTGTTGCTACATTATTGATTATATCGTTTATTTTGTATCTTTGATACACAATTAGGCAATTAAATATATTTTCTTCTTTTTTCTCACTATATGGTAAAAACTAGTTTACGCTTTACGCATTTGCTTACCAATTTTCGTCTGTATCGATATAAAAAAACGTCAGCTGTTATACATTGTTCGCGTTTGTTTAAAAAACATGGTCGGTCATGATGTTTTGAGTAATATATAAGTCGTGTTCTAAGAAAACTGGGCATAATGCATGTGCGCAAAGTGTCGTCCCAGATTAACCTGTGCAGTCCGCACAGGCTAATCAGGGACGTCACTTTCCGCCTCAAGTGATTTTTTGCTAAGAAAAGACTTCATTTCAACGAAAAATTTCATAAAAGCGGAAAGTGTCGTCCCTGCTTAGCCTGTGCAGACTGCACAGGCTAATCTGGGACGACATTTTACGCACATGCATTAAGCCCAGTTTTCTCAGAACGCGACTCATATTACTCAATGAATCACTTACATTCAAACCTTTGTAAAATTATTTCTATAGGCCAACCGTATCATTAGATTCAGACGAAAGCAAAACGTATGGTCGCCAACGTATCAAACTGTATAAGCATATCTTCAAGTAGTACCAGAAGTCCCCATATCTGATTGTTTATAGCCACAGTAGTTGGCTTTTCAGAACCTCTATAGTCTGGTCAAGATCTAGCACTTTGTCTTAAGGTATCACTCTGGCGCCAGCACTCATGGATCGCGGGTTCAATATCCCGCTTTTCTCTTACATACTTTCTAGTGTAACGCTTGTCAATGAGACATTAACCTAGTTGGACTGTACTGAGCGCTTCTAATTGGACACTTACAAGAACCAACGTTATTGTAACGACTTCTTTGCTCGTGGCAACAACATAATTAACTAACTGAAACGACTTCGTAGCTCGTGGCAACGACATAGTTTACTAATTTTAACGGCTTTGTGTCTCGTGGCAACAACAAACTTAACTAATTGGAACGGCTTCGTAGCTCGTTGCAACAACATAGTTAACTCATTGGAACGACTTCGTAGGTTGTGGCAAAAACATAGTTTACTCGTGGGAACGACTTTGAAACTCGACGTGGCAACAACATAGTTTACTCATTGAAACGACTTCGAAGCTCGTGGAAACAACATATATAACTCATGGGAACGACCTTGAAACTCGTCGGATTGCAATATAGTTAACTCATGGCAACGACTTTTGTAACTCGTCTGATCGCAATTTAGTTAACTCATGGAAACGACTTTGACACTCGTCAGATCGCAATAAAGTTAACTCATGTGAACGACTTTGAAACTCGAAGGATCGAAATAACTTAGTCGCGGTTGTAGCAATTAATCAGAATACACAAAGCTTAAAATGCATTTAATGGCTCGAATCTGACCGAAATGTGTCGACCAAAACTATGCTAGCCTCCCGTGTATCAACCATATTAAAACATGCGTTTCATGTTTTTTGACTGGTAGCTTATGTCGTCACCTAGAATTCCAACGAGTTACTTAGTCGTTCCAATGAGTGACCGGTTGCTATGACGTCCCAATTAGTTACTTTGGATTTATTAATGCGTTAACAGGAACAAGAAACGGAGTCGAATCTGCTTCACGAAACACTTCACTAGAGTTACCCAAAACTGACACCAATATTTAAGTTGCATTTACTTTTTGCGGAGATACAACGAACATTAACGTGTTATATTTAGCTTTTTCAAATTAATTATCTATGTGATTTTTGCATTAGAAAGATTCATTAAAAGACCAGACGACATATATGTTGACGGGACTCATAATGAATAATGATAATTGAAAAAAATTATTCAACAAACGTACAAACTACAGAACAACGTATTTTCATTTATCGCGGCAGCCTTGAGGCACAACTTATTACGTAAGTTAAACAAATATATAATAGTCGAATACATTATAAACTATATTGAAAACAGCCCACAGGTATTCAAGAGTAGAGCGGCTGACGTCAGACTATTGGCGTTAAGGATTCAGTGTGAGGCGTTTAAGAATTAAGCATTTAATTAACCTAACGCTGTGTTTAACAAAAGTACAAATAGAAACAAGAGATGTGTTTGTCAGAAACACAATACCCCATATTGCGCCGCTTTGAATCTTTATATTTGACCTTTGACCTTGAATGATGACCTTAACCTTTCACCACTCAAAATGTGCAGCTCCATGAGAAACACATGCATGCCAAATATCAAGTTGCTATCTTCAATATTGCAAAAGTTATCGCAAAACTTTAACCAAAGTTAAAGTTTTGGGACAGAATGACCGAGTGACAGAATGACAGACAGACAGGCGAAAAACAATATACCCCTGATCATTCGATCCGGGGGCATAAAAATAAAAAATAAAGATCGAACGCTAAAACTTCACAAAAGAAGATTAACAATATCAACAAAAATCTTAATAAACCCAGTATTAAAAGACAGACGTAAACATAGGAACGAAATTCTTAACATTGAAGTAACATTTTGACCTCAATCCCGCTATTTATCTTTCGAATCCAACAGCATCGAATGCTTAAGATTCATGATTTGCAAATTATAATAATAATAATAATAATAATAACTCAAACGGAGTCGATTTTTATAGAAAACTAAACCATTATAGAAAAAAATCATAGCGATGTTAATAAAATCGAAATGGTCAGGGCCAAAAGTGTATACAAAAAGAGTATAAGATCATTTAACTATGAACAAGATAAAATTAAAACACAAAAGTTATTGTCTGCACGTTTCAGTAATGCCAAAGAATATTGGAGCATGTTAAAAGAATGTTATGTACCTAATGGTCCGAGAGGTATATCTTGAGACACTTTTTCTGAATATTTTAGAGCTATAAACAACCCTGATAGTATATTTTTTCAAGCCAATACTTGCAGGGCCCGATTGTATTTTAAATGAATTTTTAGTGTATGGTAAAAATGTATTAGTTGATAGCATTGTGAAACTGTTCAATAAGATTTTAGAATGTAATTATTTCCCTTCATGTTGGAGTGAAGGCTACATTGTACCTATCCATTAGAAAGGCAGTGTGTCAAATGCTACGAATTTTAGAGGAATAACATTACTAAGTGTTGTTGGAAAATTATTTACAAGACTTATAAACACTAGACTTGCACATTGGGCAGAGGAAAACTATATTTATGTAGAAGCACAAGCTGGTTTTAGGGCTGATATGGGAACTAGGAACAATATCTTTGTATTACATGGTTTAATTACCCATATAATTAATCAATACAAACAGTTATTTTGTGTTTTTGTTGATTTTTCTAAAGCGTTCGATCATTTAGTTAGACCGAACATTTGGTACAAATTATGCAAACTGGGTATTAGAGGTAAGCTTTTTAATGTTATCAAATCTATGTATAAGCAAGTACGCTCATGTGTTAAACTAAATTGTGAAACTGGTGAGATGTTTGAAAGCTTTTTAGGAGTACGTCAAGGTGAGTGTTTAAGTCCTTTTATCTTTGCTATGTATTTAAATGACCTAGAAGATGCATTTTTCTTAAAATGTGCTGAAGGTGTTGATATTTGGTACTCTTAAGATTTTTCTGTTAATGTATGCAGATGACATTGTGATTTTCGCAAATTCAGCGGAAGAACTGCAAAAAAATCTAGATATTTTATCGACATATTGCAACAGATGGAAATTAACTGTTAATCGTGATAAAACCAAAGTACTTATATTTAGAAAAAGTGGTAGACTTCCAAATAATCTAAACTTTTACTATGATGGAAACCACATAGAAATTGTGAATAGGTATTCTTATCTCGGTATAATATTTAGATCGGGAAGTTCATTCACGGAATCACATGAGACTTTGTCCGGTCAGGCTCTTAATGCGATATTTAAACTCAGGAAATATTTGTACAGTTACGTTAATATTACTGTTGAACGTATGTTAGATCTCTTTGAAGATAGTTAAACCAATACTGTTTTATAGTGCTGAGGTTTGGGGGTTTGCTCGTGCAACTCCGATTGAAAGAGTGCATACAAAGCTTTGTAAGTCTGCATTAGGTGTTAAATGTAACACTCAAAACGATTTTATTTATGGTGATCTTGGCTGAATGGATTTACATTCCCAGAGGCTTGTTTGTATTGTTAAATATTGGTTGAAAATCACTGACTGTAGTGATAGAAAATATGTGTCATGTATTTACAATACTATGTTAAATGATATTGATTTCAACCCACGCAAGCAAAACTTGGCTTCACTTGTTAAAGATACGTTGTGTAGATTTGGTTTCTATCATGTATGGCTGCAACAGAGTGTTGGAAACAATAGCCAGTTTATTAGTGTATTTAAAGAACGTGTTAAGGACATATTTGTACAGGACTGGCATAGTAGATTGGAAAATTCATCTCGAGCGATATTCTATAACACTTTCTTTAATTTCGAATTCCAACCATTTCTTAAACATGTAAATGTTAAATGCTATAGAAATGCTCTTACAAAGTTACGAATGTCATCACATAGATTAAATATTGAAACAGGTAGATGGATTAGAACCCCAATGGAACAAAGACTATGTAACAAATGTAATAAATTAGAGGACGAATTTCATTTTCTTTTTGAGTGTAAGCTATATGATAGTGTACGAGGAAAATATCTTAAGCAGTATGACCGTCATAGACCAAATATGTTTAAAACTGTCGAGCTAATAAAAAATGATAACTGTGAAATATTACGAAACCTAGCTGTATATGTAAGAAAAGCCTTCGAAATGAGAAAAGCACATTATACAATGCATTAATATTTATATTGTTTATTGTATATTATAAACTATATTTTCACCATCAGTCTCCAGATTCACTTGTCAGTATGTCAAAATTGCAATCGCATTCGGTGTTACTGGGGTCTCTGCATTGCAAATATATATGCATAAATAATTATCCGACATCATAATGCCAAAGTATTACGTGTCATACGTGTATTACATGACTACAGATATTTATTTTTATTTATGTACACAGTGATATGTACACAGTGATTTATAAAATAAGAATCGTGTTTAACCCATGGTGATGTATACATATTGAATAATATTAGTGTGGTAGGATCATATGCATGTAAAAGATCCATTATTGGATGTAGTGATGAAACATGTTCAATTATTTCAGTAAAGTATACTGCAACAAAATGATACAATCGGTGATTAAGATTTTTAATATTTTATTTGAATATCGAATCTTTAACCATATCAATAAGTCTAGCTGTTTTGGATATTCTGAATGGATCATTTAGAAAGGGAAAAAAATCTGCTGTTTCTTGTGAGAATGATTGGAAGAGTTAGCTTTCCTTTTCTGCACTCGTTTTTCTAACAATAACAGGGTCATTGATGAGTTTATTCAAGTCTCAGTCTATTCAAGTCTCATCACCTTAGAATTATTGTACTTATGTTTTTTGTAATATAATATGAATATTACATCATGTGATATATGTGAAGTTAAAATAAAAATAAACATGTGATGTTAATTGATTCCAGGAAATAAAATCTTGCAAACATTTGCGTGTTCATTACCGGCGCTCTGAGTAGTTGTATTGAAGAACATACATTATTTTTGAAATTTGATATTCTGAACTTGATGTTAGAAATATTGAAATATCAAATTAATATATGCTGTGTAAATACTGTATGTTTCTTTACAAAATTGATATCAAATTTCTACTGGATGCGAGATGTAGGATCTGTATTAGAACATTATTGTTTATTCAGCCATAACGTTTTTATGCAATACCATGTTGTTGTTTTTTTATGAATATATTAATATGAATACATCATGTTATGTGATCTCTGTTGAACAAGGACCATAACGGTTTATTTCAATTGTGTAAATATGTATATGTATTTGTTGAAATAAAAGTTCTTCTCAAAAGCGAATCATTGTAACATGTCACTCTCAGTGAGCGCAATAACGATCTTAAACTAAAAATATGTCGTTTAATTTTCTTCCTGACATTAGCAGACGTATTTTGAGTATTTGTAAAATATGAAAATATACAGCACCGTGGTCTGTTTTATATACAACACCGTGGTCTGTTTTATATACAACACCGTGGTCTGTCTTAATATACAACACCGTTGTCTGTTTTATATACAACACCGTGGTCTGTTTTATATACAACACCGTGGTCTGTTTTATATACAACACCGTGGTCTGTTTTATAAACAACACCGTTGTCTGTTTTATAAACAACACCGTGGTCTGTTTTATATACAACACCGTGGTCTGTTTTATATACAACACCGTGGTCTGTCTTATATACAACACCGTGGTCTGTTTTATATACAACACCGTGGTCTGTTTTATATACAACACCGTGGTCTGTTTTATATACAACACCGTGGTCTGTTTTATAAACAACATCGTGGTCTGTTTTATATACAACACCGTGTTCTGTTTTATATACAACACCGTGGTCTGTTTTCAATATACTTACAGCACAATACATCATGGATGGCAGTTTTATGAATAAAATAACAAACTACTGAGAAGTAAAGTTTAAACAAGATTTACAACTTGGTATAAAAAAGCAAACATTTCCTTGTTCTTTATAATTATAAATTATCGGAAAGTCAATTTTATAAAAGTGCAAAGAGTTTATATAAGTAACATTTTTGTGACTGCTACGTAATCAAATATCTTATTAACTTAACCCATTTATGCCTAGCGTCTAGAAAAAAGGCCTTGGCAAACAGCGAAGACCCAGATGAGACGCCGCATGATGCGGCGTCTCATCAGGGTCTGCGCTGTTTGCTTAAAAGAATTTATGTAAGAAATATTATAAATATGGTAAAAGATATACAAGACATCCCTGATTTAACAAATAAATTGATCCAATTTAGAAGGATGGGAGAGTCCACTAGGCATAAATTGGTTAATACGGGTTTCCCGGAAACGTTCGCAATACCTTCCATACGCGTTTTTTTTGTAGTTGAGAACCTTATTACGGAAATGATTATATATGAGCATTAGTCCTGTTTATTTATAAGTGCGTCGGGTCTTTCGGTGTATCTACCTTTGCGAATTTTATCTCGATAATGTATTTACTATGCAAATAATCACACGTTTATATTCATTATAACTCCTTAAGTTTTAAGTGAAAATGAAATCTGTGTGTCAGATATGGGTTCTTTCAGTCAAGTGTTCCGTTAGGCAGATATATGTGTGTCAGATATGGGTTCTTTCAGTCAAGTGTTCCGTTAGGCAGATATATGTGTGTCAGATATGGGTTCTTTCAGTCAGTGTTCCGTTAGGCAGATATATATGTGTCAGATATGGGTTATTTTAGTCAGTGTTCCGTTAGGCAGATATATATGTGTCAGATATGGGTTCTTTCAGTCAGTGTTCCGTTAGGCAGATATATATGTGTCAGATATGGGTTCTTTCAGTCAGTGTTCCGTTAGGTAGATATATATGTGTCAGATATGGGTTCTTTCAGTCAGTGTTCCGTTAGGCAGATATATATGTGTCAGATATGGGTTCTTTCAGTCAGTGTTCCGTTAGGTAGATATATATGTGTCAGATATGGGTTCTTTCAGTCAGTGTTCCGTTAGGTAGATATATATGTGTCAGATATGGGTTCTTTCAGTCAGTGTTCCGTTAGGCAGATATATATGTGTCAGATATGGGTTCTTTCAGTCAGTGTTCCGTTAGGTAGATATATATGTGTCAGATATGGGTTCTTTCAGTCAGTGTTCCGTTAGGTAGATATATATGTGTCAGATATGGGTTCTTTCAGTCAGTGTTCCGTTAGGTAGATATATATGTGTCAGATATGGGTTCTTTCAGTCAGTGTTCCGTTAGGTAGATATATATGTGTCAGATATGGGTTCTTTCAGTCAGTGTTCCGTTAGGCAGATATATATGTGTCAGATATGGGTTCTTTCAGTCAGTGTTCCGTTAGGCAGATATATATGTGTCAGATATGGGTTCTTTCAGTCAGTGTTCCGTTAGGTAGATATAAATGTGTCAGATATGGGTTCTTTCAGTCAGTGTTCCGTTAGGTAGATATATATGTGTCAGATATGTGTTCTTTCAGTCAGTGTTCCGTTAGGTAGATATATATGTGTCAGATATGGGTTCTTTCAGTCAGTGTTCCGTTAGGTAGATATATATGTGTCAGATATGGGTTCTTTCAGTCAGTGTTCCGTTAGGTAGATATATATGTGTCAGATATGGGTTCTTTCAGTCAGTGTTCCGTTAGGTAGATATATATGTGTCAGATATGGGTTCTTTCAGTCAGTGTTCCGTTAGGTAGATATATATGTGTCAGATATGGGTTCTTTCAGTCAGTGTTCCGTTAGGTAGATATATATGTGTCAGATATGGGTTCTTTCAGTCAGTGTTCCGTTAGGTAGATATATATGTGTCAGATATGGGTTCTTTCAGTCAGTGTTCCGTTAGGTAGATATATATGTGTCAAATATGGGTTCTTTCAGTCAGTGTTCCGTTAGGTAGATATATATGTGTCAGATATGGGTTCTTTCAGTCAGTGTTCCGTTAGGTAGATATATATGTGTCAGATATGGGTTCTTTCAGTCAGTGTTCCGTTAGGTAGATATATATGTGTCAGATATGGGTTCTTTCAGTCAGTGTTCCGTTAGGTAGATATATATGTGTCAGATATGGGTTCTTTCAGTCAGTGTTCCGTTAGGTAGATATATATGTGTCAGATATGGGTTCTTTCAGTCAGTGTTCCGTTAGGTAGATATATATGTGTCAGATATGGGTTCTTTCAGTCAGTGTTCCGTTAGGCAGATATATGTGTGTCAGATATGGGTTCTTTCAGTCAGTGTTCCGTTAGGTAGATATATATGTGTCAGATATGGGTTCTTTCAGTCAGTGTTCCGTTAGGTAGATATATATGTGTCAGATATGGGTTCTTTCAGTCAGTGTTCCGTTAGGTAGATATATATGTGTCAGATATGGGTTCTTTCAGTCAGTGTTCCGTTAGGCAGATATACCTTACACAAAAAAGCAATGTGGAAGCTATAAAGTTACGGGTTGACTGGCTCCTCTATAGGAGGATTGTGTGGTTACATTCCTGACCGGTCCAAATAACTTTTGTGAGGATTTGTCTTGAAATAATTTTTATGAAAATGTATCCCGTGCATCTGATTTAAAGGGGCACTTGTGGAGTCAAAAGCAATATCATCAGCACTTAAATAATGGTAAATCTCCCGAACAAGGAAAACTATTACCATTTTGATATGAGTGAAATATTTTTAAACCGCCTGAAATAGCATCCCCCCCCCCCTTATTCACACTACCCCAAAACTACACCGCTCCAAGAAGGGCTTTGTTAGTTTTTACTCATTAGATTAAGAGGGAAACTTGTGAATCATATCGTGAATAAGTCAAAAGTAGTAAAGCTGCAGACAGCAATATAAATCATTAACCAATCTCAATAACCTCGAAACAATAAATATCGTTCTTGTACATCGCAAGTCTTTTCAAAGCCACGTATATACACCATTGTAATTTGATGCTGATGTCTCTGATAGATAGTTATGATATTTGCGAAGAAACAGTAATATTGAACATTTACAATGCGTAAAATATGTATTATATGCATCTTTTGACGATTTAAAAACCTGAAAATTATAAAGCGTTACAAACGCGAAACGATTGCATAATTTTGAGAGTTCTGTTGTTATCGTTATATTTTGTGACAGTACGAGGATTGCTGATATAACGTATACAATTACCTCACTCCCCGCATGAGCTAGACTAAGTTTGGCCGAATCGTTATAGAGCTAGACTTTTACTCCAAGTGTCAGTGGTTCGAACCAGTTCAGGATTATATATTTTTTCTTTCTTAAATTGTATTCCCAGTTTTTTGTGAATGGGGCTATTTAGTTTCAGTGTTAAACTTTATCAATTTAAAGCATGTAATGACAAACTCCTATACATGCCAAAATCTGAAAAAATGTCCCTTTTTCAACGTTATGACGAATTTTCAAATGCGTAATGGATGCGATTCACACACACGTTGGCGTAAACAAAAAAGTATTTATTCAAAGCGCAAAATCAAAAAGGTATGTTGAGAAACGGCATTTGTTTAATGGTATCCACATCAAAAATGCATGAAGATAAACTTCAAAAGAGGTATCCAGTAAGCCACGCCACTGCAACCAATTATCATCAAAAGTACCGCCAACATTTTTTCTTATTTCAGATTCGTGCTGAAATGATGGAAAACTAAACATGGAATAGCGAATAAAAGCGAATACAAAGTTTAGGGCGCAACATACATGCTTCTTAACTGGCCTTCAATTTTAAGTTTTATTTAACAACCGTACGCAATTCATATAAAATCTATGACAGAGGTTGATTAAGGGTAAACAAATACCAGGGTTTGCATGTGACTCGATCAGGTGAATACGCAAACTTCACGTCTTTTTGCCTTTTTTATCAATGAATTTCACGCCCTGATACGTCGTTCTATTTACAAATGACATTTGTGCGGCTTGTAACAAGACATAGGCGCTGAAAGGATCATGTTAGTGTTTTCAATATTAATTTGGCAGGATTATAAAAAACAAATGTGTTTTAATAGTTTTAAAATAACTTTTACTCAGAGAAAGATCGTGTAAGAATAAAATTAATATGAACTTGACGTCGCGCTCATTACTGGCGTAAAGTAGAAAAAAACCGGGGAGGGTTATTATAAAATCTCCCACAGTATGCACATTTTTAAAACAAATCCATAATTTATACATCGATGGAAAGAGTAAAAACAAACCTAATTGAAAATGTTATTATAAAATGCGAAATGTGTCGGGTTAATAAAGAGATGTTTTTTCGAAATGACGCAGAAAAAAATGCGTGTAATTAAGAAATAATATTTTTCTATCATGGTTTGTTGTCGAATAACCCACACTAAGGAGTATAGATGCGTAGGAAGTAAATCACGAGTGCTAAGCACGAGTGATTTGATAACACGCATATATACTCCTTACTGTGGGTTATTCGACAACAAACCATCATAGAAAAATATTATTTCGATTCTAACACGATTCTGATTGATTTGGCTCAAGCTTTTGGACGTGAACTATATTTTTCAATACTCCGCCCTTCTTAGTACAAAGTTCAATATTTAGTGACGTCATTGAATTGTACAAACAAAGGACGTCATTTTCATTAATAAATATTTCACAAATGACGTCACTTTCATTGAGAACAACAATCGTAGAAACTAAATGACGTCACGTTTATTGATGCTACTGAAAAGTTGACATGCTATAAAAAAAATCTAAATTACGTTTCTTAACAAATAACATTATTTGCAGGCGTGGTTATTCCACTTATCACCAAATATATGATACAATTTGTTGTTTCATAACATTTATATACATGCTACATTTATTACATTTCTTTTAGAGCGGGTTTTAGCACGTGAATTTTACTGCAATATTTTCTTTATTTATTCGGAACTATTTTCGAAACATTAAGCTCCGCCCATAATTTATTGCAGAATAACCCACACTTGATTTCCTTCTTTGTCTATAGAAAACCAGTCGCCTGCCGTGTTAGAATGCGTAACAAATATCTACAACGAAATGATTTCAAAACGAATCGGCGTCCGTCTGTATACCGTTTTTACCCGGGAAAATAGACGCTACTGACGTTACGTCATTTCCCTTTAGCGTGATATGAAAAACAACGGTAACGCAGAAAGAATTTTTTTAGGAAGACACATGTTTCAAATTAGAAAAAAGGTAAGAGTTTTTCCGGGTACAAAATTCAAGCATATATATCCATTTGAAAGGAATGAATTATTCAAAATTAATAAGCAGTTGTGAAAAGTTCTTTGTTCAATGGAAATATCTATATATGATGTATAAGGTATTTAATTCAGTATTTGTTGATAGTTGACCGCCGAAAATGTCTAGCCACCGTGTAATGCTTGCATTTTTGACGTTTGAGACCCTGACGTTAAAAAAGAATTGCGTGTTTTTTTCAATACAAAGCCCTTTTAAAGTCAACGCGTTAGAATAAAGACATTCTGTTTCATAAGATGTAAAAGTACAGTTAAGTCCGGTAATCTTGCGCGTCCGTAAACTTGCGCACTCCGCAGTTGGCGAATTTCGCAGACGACGAATGGTTTTCTTTAGTAATGAAAGATGGAATTTCACATTTTTAAGAATTAAAGGATTTAAAAGGTACGTATTCCATGCAAAATAAAATTCGATCATTACATTTTAACACCGGTTGAGTCATCCCTACAAATGTATTGTAAACACTGACCTACTTACGATTAATTCGAAATGAATCACAAATTCCCTGCAGTCTTTAGCGTTTTCATACTTCAAATTAAGAATTCATAAATCCAAAGTGTAATTAAGCATTCCATTGCAAAATATGCGATCAGTTATGTATTTTTTGGCAATTGAAAATATATCGCATCAGACGCCATTGTCATCATTTCCCGCCATTCTGTCAAACCACATTTGGTATGATCTCCGCATGCGCAATGGCCTAGTTTTGATATTTTTTGTAAACTATTGAAGCATGATCTCGGTTAAATTAACCCTGTTATGCATAAACATTTTTGCATTTTTTTTTCACGCTAGAAACCAATCATTTTTATAGTTTTATTGTTTTTTGGCTACAGTCAACAGAATGCCACCATCATCATCAAATAAACCGAAATATCCGCATTAAATTATAATAGTTTTACAAACTGCTTTTTAAATAATTTTCTGGAATGTTTTTTTGTCACTTAATGGACACCATATGTCTACAATATTGCCTAAATGAGGTCATTACATCATGTGCGCAACATTACCGGACACTGTGATAGTTTGAAAATGAGGTGAGTCATGTTTGTTTTGAAATCAAATAAGACAGTTCTTCACTGAATTAACCAGATATTGTTGTGGTAATAAGCACATGAACTTCTTAGTTTCATAATAAATTTAGATATTTTGTTGTCAATTTATAAAAGAACATGTTTTTAAACCAATTGACCCTTAAATGCGCAAGATTACCGGACAGCATTGTACACGAAAAGCTGAAATTAAAGTATTTGTGTATCATTTAATAGGTAAAAGTAACATCTTGCCGATAAAAGATTACAAAATGAAATCCTTAATTTGCGACTTGCATTATACAGACATAGATATGTGAACACTACAATATTTTTTGTTTGTTTGTAGTTTCCTTTATGAAGTCACTGAGCAATATTTTTAAATACTCACATTTGATTAACGTAAACCACCACTTTATCTCCCGAGCCATTAGTGTACTACAAAATTTGAAATGAATTGCGCGACTCTGTCGGGTATTGAACCCGCGTCCCCCGTGCCCGAGGCAAACTTTATACAACTGAACCATCGCGGTCGATTACTAAAAAATGATTATATCCATGCATTTTGTATGTTTAAGATGCAGTTTAAATCAAACGCAGAAGAAGCCGAGTACTATAAAAACAGAAAATAAAGAAAAAGAAAGAGCAAGAAAATTGAAACATTACCGAAACAATAGTGACAGAATAAATTCGTCAAAACGGGAAAACAGATTAGGCATCCCTATTCCTGCAACAAGAGCTCGGTCAGAATGGATGAGATGGAAAACACCGCAGACCTCATAACAGAAGGAGACACTGTGGCCGTCGTTGAGGCGGATGAAAATGATGATTACTTCTTGTTAAAAGTATTTCCGTATTCGCAAGATTAAAATAAAAAAATAAAAAGATAGCCCTTTTCCATCGATGGTGATCGGAAAAAAAGTATACACTGAGTATAAGATAAGGCCATTTTTGACGATGCTGGAACAGCGTCGTCTAAGGTTTGATAAGCAGTAAAAAAATTCTTAACAATGGGAACGTATGTAAAAGACCGAGCCAGTCCGATTGAGATAACTCGATTTTTCAGTTACTTCAATTGGCATTCGCCACTGCGTAGGAGATTGCTCGTTGATTTTCATTGATAACATTCTCCTAGCAGAGTTGTCGTTCGTGTCGATAAAGGTAAATATTAATAGAACAGCATATCCTGTGAAAACAGATTCAATAAGTGTATTAGAACGTTAATTTAAAATTAGTAATTTTACATCCATTTTATTTTTATGGACCAATGAAACAACTATATATTTTCTCTATTTTGTTTGATATTTGTTCTCGATTTAGTAAATAAATTGCGAATAACGTTTTACGTGATCACAAAACTAAAGAATGCGAACAATTTCGAACCTGCAAATTGTAAACGCTGCACTGCTATGATATATAAAGATATAACAACATTTCTTTGCGTAATTGTTCGTCCCGCTAGCGCAGTGGTTAGGACATTCGCTCTTTCACCTTTACGACACCGGTTCGATTCCCGCTCCCGGCGCAATGTTATATTTTGTCTGTTTTGTTCCGGATAATCTCACCCCCCCCCCGCAGCATTTGACCATATAAAAAATTAAAAAGTATTTCAGTACAAAACAAATAGCTGGAAATTGCAGCTATCATTCAAAATTCGTCCCAACTGTCGTCAATCTAATCTTATTAGGTAGGAGTGCTGGACACACTCCGGGTCCCAACATTATGCAGCCTCAGCGCGGAGGTAACTCATTACCTTGGAAAAACACAAATACACAGACTGGGTGCAGCCTAGGCGCGTATAGACTCAAACAAGGCAACAAACTCAAGTGCGGGCACAATCATTTAAAATTTACATATTGAATACGATATTCTAACAGAAATTACACAACCACCTAAGTGTACATACCATGTTTGATATTTCGTTCGATTGTTAGATTTCAGCATATACATGTATAAGGTCATTTCGCTATTAGTTAACTAATCCATATGTTCGTGGGCGAACTCGGATAGTCAAGTGCTCACACGATTGAGCTCACATGGTCCGGCTATGTGCTCATACCTACTTTCGAGAATCATCATGAAGGTATTGCCATACTTAATGAACAAGAATGTGACCCGCCTCCCAGTTTCGCTCAATGGGTCAAGTTACCCACGGGTACTACTTCCCCGTACCACTAAACTTTTTTTCGTACCAAAAATGTTTCGTACGCAAATTTTTTTCGTACCAAATTTGTTTTCGTACCCAAAATTTTCGTACCCATATTTGTTATCGTACCCAAATGTTCGTATCAACATACACAATTGTGGTGATATAGATAGACTTAAATTGATGTTTTATATTCATCCTCTTCAAAAGCATCGTCACACCAGTACTGTCAGTGCTTTGATTTATAATAGGTATAAACAATTTACTGATGAAAATTTAGGAACATGACACAAGAGAATGCATCATCACTTTACTAAAAGGCGTAATGAACCTTTAATGACTATTGAAGCTCTCATGTGCTGCATAGATACAAATGTATCGTTTTATATAATCTGGATTGTTTTACCAGGTTACTCGTACTCCATACACATTGCGAGCAGAGGGTACAGATGATTGGGTTAATACTTTCCCGAAAGGATCACGTGTTGTAGGAGGGTATTACTACAAACGACGGAGTCCGCCTTTAAGATCGTTAAGAGGAAAAAAGCCCTTGTGTATTCGGTGGCGGTTTGTTACATTTTGGACGAGAAAGACAAAAACGGAAGTAATAGGGTAGATGAGAACATCCACCAAGACATTCTGAACAGTTTGAACATTTTAAATGTTTGATGATAACACTAATTTTAAGACATAACAAAACAGAAATTAGATTCATTAATGATAAGTATTTACGAGTTGTTCGTCATCGCATCCAAAGCCATTGGAAGCTTATACCGTACTATTTAACTACACTTATAACTACTAAAATTTGTAATTAATAAATAACTTAATCTGAACCCAACCATTGTCACCTTCGATTGACAATGTATACTTTTTTGTTGCGGGAGTTATTATTATACATGCGAGGTGAGTTGATATATATCTGCTGTTTCTTGTGTTTATATGTGAAGATGTGAAATTTCAAATTATGTAACTGTCTAGAACTTTGTCGGTCCGTGTAATGTACATGTATTATTAAGTTGGGTGCATTATGTATATTAGGTTATGTCATGTCTTTCTTATAATTATGTTGATGTTAATAAGCAACTAAATGCTGTATCAGTATGTAGCCTCGTGTAGTTCTTCACAAAACAGACATTCTTTTCATAACACATGTGATACTTTTATGTGCAAATTGTAATATTATCTTTGTAAATTTGCACAAGACTGAAACAAATGGATAAGTTGATGTATTTCACTGCAAATAAATGGATAAGTTGATGTATTTCAGTACGTCCAAACCACCGTTACTAATCAAGACAGTGCAGATAATCAAGATAATTAGGTTGTGTCGTGTTCTGAGAAAACTGGGCATAATGGCAGGCATGTGCGTAAAGTTAACGCACATGCATTAAGCCCAGTTTTCTCAGAACGCGACTCATATGATCTCACCACATAGGGTTTGCCTCGCATTGATGTTACAAACATTACACTTTCAATTACAAAATCCCTTTAATCACTTAAGATAAAATAGTCAATTTAACAGTAATTGTAAATAGATAAAGGATGTTTCAGTTTAATAAGAAATCTAGTTGTCCTGCACCATGTCTCCAAAACAATATTTATCTCGTCGAAAAGATATATCAATTCTGCGTGTTTTGATATGTAAGCTTGAAAATTCGGAAGAATAACTGCCACATAACAAAAAAAAATCAAGAGCCAACGGCTAAAAATACACCTTAACGTCAGCATTTATTTCCGCATTTTTGACGTTACGTAACTTTACGCCAGTACTGAGCGCGACGTCGTTGTCTATGGTAAATCGTTGTAAAATACATCGAAGGTATGCTTTGACAGATAATATTTTTTTGTTAAATATTACATGGTAACGTTCTGTTATAGGATAATATTAAGTTAAAAAATACGCATGTCTAAATAAACTAATATGAAAAGTATGCGTGAACATCATCAACTATAGTACTGTAATCACTCGCTTTGTTTTTCAAGAGCGGTCTCTTTATGAAAACGTGTAGATAAGAATTAGTTGTGTATGCACTCTTTAGATCCGCGGCTTCTATGTCGGTGTTACATCGCATGTCTTACGGCAGTCCGTGTTCGTCTGGGCGCACAAGGCGCACAGTATTTCAGAAAATTTGGATCCCCCATTTGCAACTCTCTGCGAGTCTGAAAATGCCAAAATACCATGCGTCATATTGTATTGGTTTGTTTCAGTGAAACAGGTATTGACACATAAAAAAAACATGTACAAAAATCAGTGTTCAGTTAACCCATGTTATGCCTAGTGGACTCTCCCATCCTTCAAAATTGGATCGATTTATTTCTAAAATTAAGGATGACTAGTATATTTAGTTCTATATTTAGAATATTTCTTACAGAAATTCCTTTAAGCACACATCGAAGACCCGGATGAGACGCCGCATCATGCGGCGTCTCATCTGGCTCTACGCTGTTTGCCAATGCCTTTTTTTCTAGACGCTAGGCATAAATGTGTTAATGTTGACGCGCTATTTATATGAGTTGTCATAAATCCCCAATATGTTATGATGTGTGGGGTTCCGGTTCCGGTTGATATAAACATGAAATTACAAATGTAGAAATTTATACTTTAAACAGCACATAAGGTCAGGATTAAAGGATTGAGGGTGTGGATAGTGATTATAAATGGACTAATAGAAGTGCTGCCAAAATGTATGTAGACATGTTTTTGCTGAAAGAAATTTGTTAGAAGAAATTATTGAAAACGGCAAACCCCTATGGGTGGGGTATAAATTTAATATTTACTACAGCTTTTTACTGTTATTGAATATCGATATGCACGGAAAAGTTATCGCAATTTTAATCCGTCACGCATGAGCAATTTATAGAGCTGAAGTGTATATCAACTAATTATCTTAGCCAGTGAGAAGTATAACAATCAGGAAAAATACCGCTAGTCGGCGGTAAAGTACAGCGATGCATAAGCGAATACATTCCTCCACTGCGAGCGAGGCTACAAATACTGATTCAAGCCTCTTAGACAACACAGTTTTTGAAAATAGTAACAGCAAAACAAACGCTAAGAGTAAGAAAAAAACCTCAAAGCCCGATACAAAAAAACAAAAAACTATCGAAACGTATACTGAAATGGTACCAAGAGAAAACGGTAGTCATTCTGAAAATGTCATTAAAAACAGCTTGATGAAATAAGCGCAAAATTGTCAAAAGTCCTCACAAAAGACGATACGTCTTTTATAAAAGATATCATCAAAGAAACTGTTGAGCAGTTAAAGGAAAAACTACTTGGGTCAGTTCTCAAAAGGCTTGAAATACTCGAAGGGACTGTCTTTGAGCAAAAGAGTGACATTGAATTTTTAAAAACAGAAATACAATCAAAAGACACACAAATCGAAAAGCTAAAAAGTGAAATCCATGCAACGGTGAACGAAAAAAATAAAGAATCGAACAAATACGAAGAAATTGCAAACACCGCTGAACAATATAGCAGGAGAAATAATTTGAGAATGACAGGCGTCCCCGGTGACCAAGACCGTCAATCCTCGATAGCTGTGACAAACCAGGTTGTCTCCCTTGTAAACAGGTACTTGAACATTCCGATCAACGAAAGCGACATAGATATTGCACACAGGCTGGGCAAATTCAAACAAGGGGAAAACAGACCTGTAATAATCAAATTCGTCCACCGGCAGATAAAAGTTGACATAGTAAAGAACTCGAAAAGATTCAAAGGATCCGGCATATTTGTTAACGATGACCTGACCAAATTAAATGCGGAAGTGCTTGCCTCGACGCGACTTAAGGATCCTCAGAACGTAGAAAGGGCGTGGTCCTTTGAGGGAAGCATATATGTTCTGTTCAAGGGAAACCAGCAAGCAGTGCAAATAAAATATGCCGATTACAAAAGTTGGCTTGAAAAATCATGGCCAAAAAAAAGCTATTCCCAAAGCGTCGAACAGGTGCACAATGGGAACCAAAAACATTCACAGCAAAAGCGTAACTAAGTTGTAAGCATACAATGTGTGCGAACGATACAGTACCTAATCCATAGGCGATTACGCCGATTTAAATTGAACTCTTTGACCATTTTTTACACATTGTTCGTGTTTCTCTAATTTCAATAAACGTGTAAATTATATATAACATAAATTGCGATCAATAGAGGCAAGGTAACTCTGCTAACTACAAGTCAACTCTTTCTATCTCCCTTGGCAAACCGTATTGGTGTGTTTTTTTCTGTCGCATAAAAAAAGCTGCACCCCCTATTTATAAATTTACCATGATTATAATCAAAATAACAACAACTATGTTTAATGATGTTTTTCTTCATTAAAAGACTCAAATAATACTCCAAATCATGGCAGTGTATTTTTATGAATTACGGTATAGATGGAATATTATCGACGTTTCTTTTTGTCATGTGGTATGTAAAAGGCTCTGACTAATCTATTTTTCAAAGATGTATTAATGCTATACCCATAAAGGCTGTACTATAAATGTTTTTGGTCAAAGTCTTTGTTAAAAAAACGCAAGTTTTTCTCTCTTTTACAGTTTTTTGGCTTGTTGTTTTTCAAATGATGCCTTTTTTCCAATAGATTTTATTAAAATATAGATAATGCACAAGTATCAGTTGTTGTTTTTTAATCGAAAAGACAATAAAAATTAGAGATCATTCATAAATATCAATGAAACAATATATCCTAAAAACATTTTTACAACAAAAGCACAAAAACGTAACAGGTTTATATAAACATGTACATTATACTTTTAACTATAATGCGCATACTGTACTACTGTCGCCAATCACATACTAGATCTGTACTGTTCAGTAATTTTTAAGTAACTGAAACCACAATTCAATTTTATTTACATAGTGACATGTTGTTGTGTTTTTGTTTTGTTTTTTGTAATAAAAAACCTAAATACAATAATAATAATAATAATAAAATCTTTATTTAAAGAAGATAGACTTGTTAAGAAATACATCAGATGAAATTACATAATATGCAATTTATATAATACATTTCTTATTTTCAACAAGGTCTTCTAACAAGAAACAATTTACAACAAATACTTCATATTTCATCTTGAGCAATAAGAACAAAACATAAAGAATCATATATGCATACACATATAATGATATATATTATAATTAAAAACAAAATGACAGACATAAAACTACAATAACCATTTATGCAAGAACAGTATTTAAACATTAAACTAATGTTATTTACTAAAACAACATGAAGCATGTTCAGTTTATTTCATAAAGTGTGGAAGAAAGATAAGCTTTTAATTTTTTCTTAAATGTAATTAAATTGTTTGTTTGACGTATAGATTGGGGTAACGAATTCCAAATTGTTTTGCTAGAAAATTCAAACGATTGTTTGAAATAGTTTGTTTTTGGTATTCGCACTAGCTTTAAATCCCCCTTTTCGCAAGATCGCAAGTTATAGTGAATATTTTGTGATGGTGTCAAAAGGTCACGTATGTATGTTGGGGTTTGATTGTGAAATGCTTTAAATACAATAACTGACGTGAAATAGTGATTACGCTGTTCGAAAGTCAACCATTTTAGATCTTTAAATAGTGTTTTTGAATTTGTGCTGTACTTTTTATTTAAAATATGTGCACCACAACGCTTTTGTATTTTGACTATTCTATTAATTTCCGTTTTGGCCGCTGAACTCCAGGTAACGCATGCGTAGTCGGATATAGGTGAGATATAACCATTATAGAAGAGCTTACGCATTTCAAGGGTTAAATATGGTTTTATTTTTTGCAAAAGAAACATTCGTGATGACATTTTTGAACAAACGCTGTTAATGTGTAGTTTCCAAGATAGAGTATTGTCAATATAAAGGCCAAGAAGTTTTTGACAATTTACTGTTTTGATCACTGTATCTGAAATTTTAAGTTTTAGATCTGTCATGTTTTGAGCTTTCCGTTTTGACCCTAATACCATACAAGTAGTTTTTAGTGGATTAATAATCATGTTATTAGTTTGGCACCAATCATTTACAATTGAAAGATTTGTTTGTAGCTTATTTTGAAGTGTTTGAATATTTGTTCCCACAGTGTGCAATGTTGTATCATCAGCATACATTGCAGAATCACATGTAAGATCTAGCGAAAGATCATTAACGTAAATAAGAAATAGAAGAGGTCCTAAAATAGATCCTTGGGGAACACCAGCAATGATGCTTTTACAAGTAGAGGTAGTGTTTTCTGCTTTGATAAACTGAAATCGATTGCGGAGATATGAAGAAAATAGGTCGCATGAACTATCATTAAAATGATAAAGTTTTAATTTGTGTAAAAGAACCCTATGGTCCACAAGATCAAATGCTTTTTTAAAATCCAAGAAAATTGTACCTACCAGATTTCCATTATCAATTTGTTTAAGCCATGAATCAACTATATTAATCAATGCTGTTTGACAAGAATGATATTTGCGAAAACCCGACTGGGTTTTGTTTAATAGACCTGTAGATTCTAGATATATATGCAATTGTTTAGCTATATGCTTTTCAAATATTTTAGATATAGTAGGTAAAAGTGATATTGGTCTATAATTATTGGGATCTTCTACCGATCCACCCTTGTATAAAGGTATTACGTTTGCAATTTTAAGCATGTCGGGAAAGGTTCCATGTGATATACAGTTATTTATAAGAGCAGTGATTGGTTGTATAATGAAATCTTTGCAAAGTTTAATAATGCTGGGTCCTATACCATCAGCCCCAGCAGATTTGTTTGAATGAAGTTGATTAATTAAAGTACTAACTTCTGATGTGGTAATAAACTGAACAGAGAAATGCTTAGACTCTAGCTTAGCATCCAGATATGTTTTTAGTGAGTGGAAATCGTGTTCAGCAAATTTAGTCTTTTTAATAAGTTTCGAGATGTCAACAAAGTGATCATTAAGTGCATTAGCTACATTTGTTTTACCAGATATTATCCGATCATCCTTCCTTATTACATTTGGCAAAATAGAGGATTCTGTGTGTTCATTCGATGCTAATTTAATAGTTTTCCAGAGCGATTTCGCACTTGTTTTGTTTTGTACCGCATTCGAAAAATATTCTTTTTTAGCCATTTTGATTGCACTGTTACATTTATTACGCCACAACTTATATTGTGGCCAATTAGATTCACGTTTATATTAATCCCTTAAAGACCTTGCTTGTTTTACGTTTTCGTTGTACCAACCAGGTTGTTGTAATCTCTTCACTTTTTTATATTTGATAGGGGCATTCTTATTAAGGACTGAGTTTAATATGTTATAAAATACTTCAAATGCCTCATTAGCATCCTCTATTGTTTCAACCATATCAAAATTAGCATTTGCTAAGTCATTTTGAAAATTGATTTCATTAAATTTGTTAAAACATCTGTACTTAATAATTTTATGATCATCTGTTTTAACAATTTTACCTTTGACGCTTAATGTAAAAACTACTGGGTAATGGTCACTTATGCCTATTTTTGGTATGATTATCTCAGAAATGTTGTCATATTTTGAATACAAATGGTCTAATATTGATGATGAACGTTCCGTAACCCTTGTTGGAAAAGACACGTGTTGTTTTAAATTAAAATCAGTGATAAGTTTTTCCCATTTCTTATTGTTAAATATGTTTTGGCTTAAACAATGAAAATTAAAATCCCCGGTTGAATACATATTACAATCTTCCATGTCTGCCTTATTTATCTGTAATTCAAATGAGTCAATCCAAGATTGAGGGCTATTTGGTGGGCGATAAACAAAGTTAATTAGATATGGTTTGTACTTTACAATGTTGATTTGTAGCCAAATAGATTCAATATCGTCACTTTCTAAATCATGTCTACGTACAAAAGAGATGCTATCTTTTATATAAACTATTATACCGCCTCCAGCAGAAATAGCCCTATCACGTCTTACAATGCTGTAACCGGAAATGGATATTGTATTAATCTCCGTTTTATCATTTAAAAATGTTTCACAAAAGCCTACTATATCTAAAGAACTATTTTCGTGTAAGTAAACACGAATTTCATCCAATTTAGGCAATAAATGTTGGATATTCAAATGCATAATATGCAAACCTTTATATGTAAATGGAATATAATAATCATTATTTATGTTACATTTTAAAGTAGATTGTATGTGAGATTCCATAAGAACGTTACTATCCAGGGATGATATATCAGTGTCTAAATTATTTATTGTGCTACATTTAATATTATTCAATCTTAAGCAATGTGGTTTATGTTGATTTGTATCATCATTAGCAATAATTAAACTACACTTACATTTGTGCGAGTCACATTGGTTACATACCGACGAAAGAATGTCAAATTTATTTGTGCTATATAACGATGTAGTACGTCTGTCATCAGTAACCTATTGTCTTTTGGGTAGTCTGCAGTCACGTGTAACATGATTTTGACGTCCACAGTTCGTGCAGTGTCGACTGTTTTCATGATTGACGTGTCGACGAACGTACCGGAAGTCACGATTTTCATTATGACAATCCTGATATTCACTCCGGGTGTCCAGGAGTGCGTTCCTTAGATCATGCTGCCTGAAGAAGTTATGGTGCCCATTACGGAAGTCATGATGCCCTTTCCGGAAGTCATGATAACCGTTCCGGAAGTCACGATGCCCGTTCCTAAAGCCATGAAGCCCGTATTGGAAGTTCGGTTTAGCGCTCCGGTATTCACGATGCCCGTTTTTGAAGTCACCGTTAGAAGTTCGCCTCCGCTGATTTTGATCAAGTTGACGATGTTGTTGTTGTTGCTGCTGCATTCTTTTCTTAGTTATATGCACTACTTCATTGATTGCTGCCACAAGTGAACTTGATCCATAATTACTTGGGTGAATTCCATCAGGTCTGAATAGTCGATTCGCCAATTGTCCGTTTCCGTACACAAAACAATTATAACAATCGATCAGCTTTACCGGAAGTTCGCTTGATACATCTTCTAGCATTGAGTTGAAATCGCGTACATCAACATCACGTCGAGGACTTATTTTACAAATAAATATTTCACAATTTGTTTGATCTTGAATGCATTGCGAAGTCTGCAAGATTACATCTTTGATTATTGAAATTGGCTGGCCATTCGAGACATCATTCCCACCAGCAAATATTATTATTTTTGATAAGTCAGAGATATTCATTTTTCGCAGCTTTTCACAGATATCCAGCATTGTCTTCCCTGGCAAAGTGCATATGTCCACAGATTCGCATAATCCTCGCTTATTTATGCCTCTCAAAATTGAATCTCCAATCAGTAACGTCTTCGACGTTTGTGGCGTAATGTTCGATCTATGCTCGCCTTTATTGGTTTCTTCTTCAAAATGCACAGTACTTTCTTGTATATCGGAGATCGCTTGTGGGCTAGGCTCAAGTGTCATTTGTTCGGTTTCTAGTAATGTGTCATTTTCAACGGAATCATCGGACATCCGTTTACTTGTTGCTTCTACAGAGCCATTCCTATAACCTTTGGAAAGAACACTTGGTAGGGAGTTTGCCTTAAGTATATCTCCGAGCGATTGAAATTTTTTCTGTACAGATATATTTAATTGGTCGAGTGTTTGCTTCAGGTCTTGAACGTTTTCCTGTAAACAATCGCATTTGTCTTCCGTACCTCGGGAATTCGTTGTACTAATTACTTTTACACTATGGATAATGTCTTTCATCTCATTGAATCCGCGATTGGTGTTTAAGCTGTGCTCACATACATCTTTGCGCATATCACTTACAGACTTTTGAATGGTTTGAATCAAACAAAAAAGTGTTTCAAAATCAAATTCAATCCCAGTGCTCTCCGTTTGAGTACTTGCGTCAATTTTCACGTGTTGAACTTTTAACACCGATTCGAAATGTTCAGGTTGCTTGGTATTTACCATGAAATTGAAATCATTTATTTCCGGTCTCAAACAACATACATCTTTTTCTTCAGTTTGTTTATTTGTCAACACTAGCATGCATTCTTAAAGAATTTCTTGAAATTTTGCGTTCACTTCATCGACGGTCAAGTTTTCTGTTATTAATTTATTTGAAGTGAGTTGTATGATTTCTAATAAGTCACTTTCCGCAAACTGATTCACCATTTTCCCATTAACCAGACACGAACATTTTGTGTGATACAAGTTAATTGTATACACACCATTTCTTCCGGATGATAGCCTGTATTTAGTTTCCACTAAACTACCAATATTATCATACACTGGTGTTTTTTGACATTTAAATTTCAAAGTTTCAGACTGGTAAAACTCATCAGCACAGCTTTTGAAAAGTTCATACATACCAGTACTAAATTCGATTTTCAGCCCACCACCAGTCACCTTGACAATCGCGTGGTCCCTTGTGGTCGCATAGAGTTTCTTTCTCATTGCCTTTTCACTATTTAACTCGTAGTCTCTTGTTTCCATCGGTCCACTTGTTGTTTCAAGTCCGGATTTTTTTGTAGCGATCAACGCGCAATTCTGTATCCGTTCTGCCATGTTCAATTGGTATCAAAATGACCGCTGTCAAATACTCTATTATTTACATTAAATTTCACATTGATATCATTGTTATTTTCTGTAAAATCTTAGATAAAGCGCATAATTTAACGGAGCTTTTTAAAACTTGTTATGCCGGAAGTAACGTCATGACGTTATTATATACAATATAATATATTTGTTCATATGTACATGAAAACACTAAAACGTTGAATTAACAACTCAATTTTAGCTGTTAATCTGTTGAGTGACTCTTATCGCTGTTACATATTGTCTCAAAGAACATCAGTTCCACATAACACAATTAATCAAATTTTAATATAACAATTCGTATGTAAACAATGCCTCATTTTCGCCTTCGACTGAAGCTAAATGTGTAAATGTGTAAGATAAGCTGATTTTAGCTGTTAATCTGTTGAGTGACTCTTATCGCTGTTACATATTGTCTCAAATAAAATCAGTTCCACATAACACAATTAATCAAATTTTAATATAACAATTGGTATGTAAATAATGCCCCGTTTTCGCTTTTCGACTGAAGCTAAATGTGTTAATGTGTAAGAAAAGCTGATTTTATCTGTTAATCTGTTGAGTGACTCTTATCGCTGTTACATATTGTCTCAAGTAAAACCAGTTCCACATAACACAATAAATCAAATTTTAATATAACAATTGGTATGTAAATAATGTCTCATTTTCGCTTTCGACTGAAGCTAAATGTGTTAATGTGTAAGATAAGCATTTACGTAATTAATATTCAAACTGTCAACCTTCTGAAAATTTTCTGTTAATTTGTTTGAGTGACTCTTATCGCTGGTGCATCTGTGTCTCAAATAAAATCAAATCCACATAACACAATTAATCTTAATTTAACAATTCGTGTGTAAATAAGGCTTCTATTTCGCTTTCAACTGAAGCTAAATGTGTTCATGTGCACGATAAGAATTTAATTAATTAATATTCAAATGAAAAACCTTCTGAAATTCCAATAATCGCACCAGAAATTGTACCATATATATTATTAGTGTTTATTTTCTTGCTTTCTTTTAAATACTATTACACGTAAATTAAAGTACCAACCGTTTGTTTTATAACTGTGCACTACTAGTATGCCTATTCTTGTCTCCCTAGTTGAATTTTCATACCAATATTAGTTTTGTTACTAATACATGTTTGTGTATCAGAACTAAAAACTGTTATGATCTAGTTATTATCTAGTGATGTGTATTTTTTCCAATATGTTCAAAACTGCCATTTGTTAAATGTAAATTGATTAATGGAAATTATACTTAGTAGCAACACCTACTGAACGAATATATGTCATAGAAACACATATTGAAAATAGTTAAATTAATATCGGCATATCTAGCTTGTTTTCTTAATGATTAACTGTGTGTACTTGCACAAAAGGCACACGGGATCCAGTGGTATTCAATTATGTTGAAAGTATCTTTTGTGAAAAAGTGAACTCTTAAAAATTGTTTTTAGTAACAACTTTTTAGTACGCAAATATCTTTCCATGCGATCTTATAAACACTTATTGAAAATAGTTTTTATATTTACTGTATCTTGTATACTGTTAATCAAACACTGTTTGTATCTTACTTGTTTATGTTTATGCAGATGTTCATTATAACATTTATATATACACAGTTTATACTGTAAAACAAATTGTTTTTAAGAAGGGAAAAAACTATTTCAATGCTAACATAAAAATATCATAGTAAATAAAGATATAAAAAAAAACACAAAATCTGTTCAGTGCATAGATAATATGTAGCTGAGCGAAATATATATACCATCTTTATTTAAAAAATCCTGATGTTTACATAACCACACATCTTAATTTTTTGTACAAAACATCTTAAAATAACCACGTTTTTTGTCTGGTAGAAACTTATACTGGTTACACTAATAACATAGCAATACACTGTATTCAACAAAAAGTGACGTTTAGATAAAATGATCTACATATTTTAAAGACTTTTTTCAACTACCTTAAAAAATCAATTTTCAGCTTCATATACTTGAGCTTGTTTCTGAAAACTTTTGTAAATCAGTAAGCTGATACCCGTACTACAATACTATTGCTAAAGTTAAAAAATTGGCCTGTGTGCTGTTTACTTGTTTGTTGTTGTTGTTTGTTTTGTAAGCATTTCTCTTCAGACATTTTACATCATAATAACGTTATTTTTTGTATCGTGTTGTTCATATACAATATGATTGCAGATATATGTATTATGTCTAGATACCTATATTTTGGTCTTTGTTTCTTTTGCAATATTGCTGTAACCTTTGTAACTAGAATGTCTGTTGGATGCTGTTCAAATCACCGTTTAGACTGTAGATCATTAACTTTAAATTTTTGCCCTTGTTTACAAACGGTACTAACAGCCAACTGGACTGGCGCACAAAAAATTACCATTTACTTAACTATCATTTGGTATGAGTATTAAAATATGTACTCTAAATGTAAAAGGGCTAAATAACATAGACAAACGCACTAAAAATTTTAAATGGTTAGATGAAAAAAAAAATATATGTCTTTTACAGGAAAGTCATCTAACACCTACCTTAGCACAAACCTTAAAAAATGAATGGGACGGAGACATTTATCTAAGTGGACAACATACAAATAAACAAGGCATCGCCTTTCTGATAAAAAGTAATACAGGAATAATAGTGGATAACTTCAATGAAATAATAATTGGCAGACAAGCAAGCATAGATATAAAAATACACGAAACACAATTAACATTAATAAACGTTTACGGCCCTAACATAGATGAATCCAAATTTTACGAGACATTGCAATCGTATATAATAAGTAACCAAGATAAAAACATTATAGTCGGAGGTGATTTCAATATTGTTCTAAACCCATTATTAGATAAAAGAAATGGAAACCTATATTCTCACTCAAAAAATAGACAAATTTTGAATAACATAATTGAAAACTACAATTTAATCGATCTCTGGCGTACAGTTAATCCGAATGAGAGAAAATTCACTTGGCATTCAAACACAAAACCAACAATATTTTGCAGATTGGACTATTTCTTAATATCTGAGTCACTCTGCAATATTATTAATACATGCAACATAAAACCAGGATTTATGACCGACCATTCTCTAGTTGAACTTAAACTGCACAATATACAACCTGAAAGGGGCCCAGGATACTTTAAAATTAATAACAGCATCTTATTAGACACACAATACCAAACGCAAATAAAACAGGAAATAACCAATACAGCTCAAAATAACAAAGATGCTAACCCCAACACATTATGGGAAATAATTAAAGGTAATATACGTAACACAACAATACGATACACATCATTTAAACAAAAAGAAACAAAAAAACTTGAAACTGAGACCATGAAAATAATTGAAACACTTGAAAAACAATTGCATGACACAATAACAAATGATACCAAAGCCATTGAAGATGAAATAACATCAAACAAACAAGTATTAGAAGGAATCTATCATACACAACTCAATGGAATATTACTACGAGCGCGTGCACAGCATGTTGAACACAATGAAAAAAACACAAAATACTTCGCAAACATCGAAAAACGTAGAAGTGAACAAAAAACTGTACACAAATTAGTAGTCAATGGCAAAGATATAACAAACAGAACACAAATACTAGAGGAACAACGTTTATTTTTCGAAACCCTCTATAAACGAAAACATATTGAAACTAACACCCTGTTTAAAAATACACATCATGCTTTAAACCAAGAGGAAAAAATATTGTGTGACGGATTACTTAATGAATATGAATGTGGACTAGCACTTAAAGAAATGCAAAATAACAAAAGTCCAGGATCTGACGGCATCACAATCGAATTTTATAAAATATTCTGGAACGATATTAAAACACATTTAATTAATTCACTTAACTATTCATTTAACAACGAAAACTTAACTACGCTACAAAAACAAGGTATAATATCACTCATTCCAAAACCTGGAAAAAACTTAGAATCCTTATCAAACTGGCGCCCGATTAGTTTACTGAACAATGATTATAAAATTGCAACAAAAAGTATATCCAACAGAATTAAAAAAATATTACCATCAATCATTTCAAGATCTCAATCTGGCTTCATAAAAGGACGTTACATTGGTGAAAATGTACGTCTGATACAAGAATGCATACATTATTTCAACCAACCAAACAATTCAGGCCTTATTTTCTTTGCAGACTTCGAAAAGGCTTTCGATTCACTAGATCATTCGTTTATGTTCTCTTGTTTAGAAAATATGAATTTTGGTGAAAGTCTAATTAAATGGGTAAAACTATTTTACACCGACATAAACAGCATTATTATTAACAATGGATTTTTTTCAAACAGTTTTAACATCGAACGAGGGGTAAGACAAGGATGCCCACTTTCATCCTCGCTATTTATTATATGCATCGAGTATCTATCACACTATATCCAATCAAATAAACGTATAAAAGGAATATCGCTAGAACCTGACGACGAAATTAAACAGTCCTTATTTGCTGACGATGCAACTTATTTTTTAAATGACAAAAGTGACTCATTCAATAACCTTATAGAATCGCTAACCCTTTATGGAACGGCATCAGGTCTAAAACTAAACACAAGTAAATGCACTGTGCTACGAGTAGGTAAATTTAAACAAAGTAATATTCAACTTAAAAAAGAAATGAAATTCCACTGGACATCAGATGAAGCAACAACGTTAGGAATAACCTTTACAAACAATGAAAATGAAACAATTCTAAAAAACATATTGCCTAAATTACAAAAATTTAAAAATTGTTTAAAATCATGGCAGCATCGTAAACTTACACTAATTGGAAAAAACACGGTGTTGAAAACGTTTGCACTCCCTAAATTAATTTATACACTAACAGTCCTCCCAAACCCACCAAATGATATTATTAAAGATATACAATCAGCAATATTTAATTTCATATGGGACGGTAAACCTGATAAAATTAAGCGAACCCAGTTAATTCAATCTGTAGAAAATGGAGGTATCCAATTAACGGACATCGACTCATTCTTGAATGCAATCAAATGCAGCTGGGTTAAAAGATATCTAGATAAAACCAATACAAGTAAATGGAAATCATTCTACCAGAAAATCCTAAAAAAATATGGTGACTCCTTACTTTTTGAATGTAACATCAACAATACCATTTTGCATGAAATTGCAAACGAAAACATATTTCTATCGAGTGTTTTATCAGCATGGACTAATGTTACTCATAATCTAGAAACCCAAATCACCAGTAAAACTATTTTATGGAACAATAAAGACATAACTTCAAACAATAAGACTTTTTTCTATAAACATTGGTTTGAACAAAACATTAAATATGTCGACCAATTGTACGATTACAGAATAAATGACTTTTATTCTTTTGAGAACATATGTTATATATACGGAATACCTTCAAGCAATTTCCTAATGTATTACACATTAATTAAAAGCATACCCATACATATTAAATCTACAATTAATTCAAATAACACACCATGTACCCAAACATCATTCACGGAAAACATACTTGCAAAACAAAACAAAACAAACAAAATATTTTACAAACTACAAATTAAACACCCTGCAGAAAACTCCAAGATTCAAAATAAATGGCAAAACCTGCTTCGAGAACATGAATTTAATTGGAAACAAATATTTATCATGCCATATAAAACAACTATAGATAGCACACTGAGAAATTTTCAATATAAATATGTGCATAGAAACATAGCAACAAATAAATACCTTTTTAAGTGCAAACTATCCAACACAAATTTATGTGATATATGCAGCGAACACATTGAAACAATAGAACACCTGTTCTGGGAGTGCAAACATATTCAAATTCTATGGAACCAGTTAACAACATTTCTAGAGAAACAACAATTAAAATTTTAACTGTCTCTCTTAAATATCAGTTTCGGTGTGAATACTTTTAAAATACCAGAAATTAATAACACTGTGAACCACATTATCATACTCATGAAATATTTTATTTTAGCTTCAAATACAAAAAACAAATACCTACCTTCAACTGTTTTATAAACTATTTAAAATTAAAGATCCAAATTGAAAAAGAAATAGCCCTCAACAACGATAAACTTCATATTTTTGAACAAAAATGGAAACGCATAAACTTTCATAACCCAGTCCAGTTGTCTTCTACCTAACTCTCCGCAAATCATCTCTATGATTGATTATTACATTTAAAAATAACAGCATACACCACAGGCAACCAAAGAAAAAAAAACAGTATATCCTAGCATATCATGTATAATATGTGTTTGACATTATAACTGTTGTACTATACCACTTTTGCTCTTGCTTATGCACATATTTACATTGTATGTTTTATATTGAATAAAAAAAAAAAAAAAAAAAAAAATGTTATGATGTGTGATTTATCAATAAAGTTTATGCAAATAAATCATACTAATTGACCGTTAATCACTGGTTGACCCAGTACGTGGGAAAATTAATTTGATCGAATAAAAACAAACAGAAAGTAAAGATAAAAGGCAAAAAAGGATTTGACATTTACTTTTAAAATCGGCCAGAATTACATCGTTGAAAGTTCATGTTATCGAAAATCTCACCGATAGTTTCGAGTATCACCAACAATAGTGGTCAGCATCATTGTTCTAAAAATGTTTTGTTTCTTCAAAATATCCACTGCTAAGTAAATGTTATTTACGTAATCACGAATTCACGAAAAAAAAATCTACTGGATTCAATATTAGCCCGCCTGACGCTCACTTAAATACACCGTATAACGCGTCACGTCGATGACAGAGTGTGCCGTCGATGACCGAATTTATAACTTACATGTTGTTCGCGGTCGAGTACAACTGTCTGTCTTCGACTGCACACTCTGTCATCGACGTGACGCGTAATACGGTGTGTAAATGACGGTCCGAACGTTAGAATCACATAAAGGTTTAGCGAATTTTAATTGTTCGAGTTTGATACGATCTATCAGCATCTAAATGACAGTTTTATTTTTCGCCGTCACGCCTGCCACTCAAACAAATTTGAAATATATCTCAAGTAAACAACACTTCGTCGTATCGTAAGCTTTTGCTCTATTGTAATTGATTACAGCAACCAATCTATATTATGAAGAATAATGGTTGGCTCGAGAATGCTTTCTTCTTGAATGACGTCCGGGAAAGGGAGTATTCAATATGTATCCAACACGGATAAAGTTAATTTTGTTTCTCAGAATATGGAAATGGCTTTTCATGTTTTTCTATCTGACGTTTATAAAAAAAATGGAGTATTTTACGTAGCGTGCAGCAGGTTAGATATTCACAAGTTTGTGAGTGTCGTTAGTGTTGTTATTAAAAGCACACTGCGCTGTTTTTGAAAATAGTATATTTCGCCAATATAACCTCGAACTGACCTTTATGCATCAATATACTTAAGTAACGTTACGATGAATTTATTGGTTTCTTTACCGGAAGCGATTTGAATCGATTGAAGCGTCCCTCAAGTAGGCCTCGTAAAACTCACGCAAAACATGAACGAACAAACCAGATTGCAAGTATGGGAAACAATTGAGTCGTGTTCTGAGAAAACTGGGCATAATGCATGTGCGTAAAGTGGCGTCCTATATTCGCCTGTGCAGCCCTCACATGCTAATCAGGGACGACACTTTCCGCCTACATTGGAGTTTTGCTAAGAAGAGACTTCATTTAAACGAAAAATGTCATGAAAGTGGATAGTGTCGTCCCTGATTAGCCTGTGCGGACTGCACAAGCTAATCCGGGACGACACTTTACGCACAAGCATTATGCCCAGTTTTCTCATAGCGCGGCTCAATTCAAGCATGTTATTTATGCTACTTGAGTTCACGAGTGACATGTCAATGTTTTCGATACTAGCAGTAGACTGAATATACATTTAGGCATAAATAATGGGGCCAAGCTTGTATCGTCAAATGTCGATTGAGAATGAACGTAACTATTTGACACGTGTGGCATTAATGAAATCATGAGACAGTTTAATTAAGTGTGCTTAAAATGTTTATATCATATTCATATAATATGCATTTCCTTACCTATAAACAATGGATTATGTTCATGCATCAGCCTCTTCTTCAGGTGGAGTCCTCCTTCAGTAGATGTTTCGGCGCTATCCACGACATCTTCCGGAGGTGCGCGACCGAGGGTAATCAAACCTCGACCAGAGACTGATTAGCTGTCCACTGCTGCTCTCTCATCTGCCATAACCATTTTGAGGCTAATGCTTTGTTCCTTATATTAAATGAACCTCGTTCTGATAAAGCCGGGCTTAATACATGTGCGTAAAATGTTCCATATTAGCCTGCGCACGCAGTCCCAGACATTTGTGTATAGAAGAGATTTAATTAACGCGAAATATTCGACACTTTAAGAACTTGCATTAACCCATTTATGCCTAGCGTCTAGAAAAAAGGCCTTGGCAAACAGCATAGACACAGATGAGACGCCGAATGATGCGGCGTCTCATCATGTTCTACGCTGTTTGATTAAATGAATTTATGTAAGAAATATTCTAAATATAGAAATAAATTTACTAGGCATCCCCAATTTTGGAAATAAATTGATCCACTTTAGAGGGATGGGAGAGTCCACTAGGCGTAAATGGGTTAACCCAATTTTCCAAGACGGAGATTCCAATAAGAACATGTATTTCTGGACTGATAGCACTAGAATTAATGCTGTCATGTAGTTAAATAGTATTTTTTAAATCAGATTTCATTTGTAAATTTGTATATATGACACTAAATGTGAAATAACATTGAAAAACCTTTTTTCATTTTAACGTTCTGTTAATAAGATGAGTTCATTTTGATGATAGATTAACAGCTTGCGCCTTACCTAGAAATATGTTTGTCCTCACGGCCAAAGTCCTTACATTGTGTAGAAATTGTTTTTAAAATTCAGAACACTATCATTTTCCAATGTTCAACCTGATAACATTTTTTTAAAGATTTTCTTACAGAAGACTAATCTCAATCCAGCACTCAAGCATCGCCTTGTATTTTATCTCGTTACGTATTTACTTGTAGCATCGCCTTGTATTTTATCTCGTTACGTATTTACTTGTGAACTCGTCTCGAAAATAGGTAACTTACTTCATTTGAAAATAATGAGGCGACTGTACGAAGACGGTTTAATTGACAACGTTTCTGGGATTTCCGGGATTTCGAAGATTCACAGTCGTAAAATAATGGGCTTTGCCAAAGTATAATCAAGGTTTGTTGAAATTAAAGGAAGCACTTTGCAGGTCTCAGTTTATATAAATGTCCTACTTGAATTTTCACAGACACGTCTTTCCACCAATGGTGAAAATATTTTGCCTTGTTCTGAGAAAACTGAGCTTAATGCATGTGCGTAAAGTGTCATCCAATATTAGCCTGTGCAGTCTGCACAGGCTAATCAGGGACGACACGTTCCGCCTAAACTGGATTTTCGGTAAGGAGGGACTTCATAGAAACTAAAAATACCATAAAAGCGGAAAGTGTCGTCCCTGATTAGCCTGTGCGGATTGCAAGGCTTATCTGGGACGACACTTGACGCACATGCATTATGCTCAGTTTTCTCAGAACAAGGCTCAAATTTCGCGTTAATTAAATCTCTTCTATACACAAATAAAGTCTGGGACTGTGAAGGCTAATCTGGAACATTTTACGCACAGGTATAAAGCCCGGCTTTATCAGAACGGGATTCATTTAAGAAGAGACTGATGCATGGACATAATCCATAGTTTATAGGAAAGGAAATGCATATTATATGAATATGATATAAACATTTTAAGCACACTTAATTAAACTGTCGCATGATTTCATTAATGCCACAAATGTCAAATAATTACGTTCATTCTCAATCGACATTTGACGATAGATGCCTTAAAGGGACTGTCAACCACGACGACGGAGAAAAGAAAAGTTGTAAAATACGGTATTTAACAAATATATTAGTTAATTTTGATTAAAATATCACGACTGGTATATTACATTACTTGAAAAAAGTTGTTAAGTTTTCATATTTTCAGTATATTCGGTAATAAATTTTACTGGGTATGTCTACCAGGTAACTACCAGTTAACTATAAATAACGCCAGTAGATTGATCATCATCGTCACGTGATAAACTAAGGAATGCAAATTGTGCATTTGTAGTGAATTGTTTATTATATTTTATATATAAAATGATCTACTTGCGTTATTGATAGTGTGTATATCGTTATGTCACCTATTTTTGCGATGTACTTTCGATTTCACATCGCAAAATTTTATTACCGATTATACTGAAAATATGAACTTTTTTCAAGTAATGTAATATACCAGTCGTGATATTTTAATCAATAAAAACTAATAATTGTAAAATAAATACGGTATTTCAGAACTTTTCTTTTTTCGTCATTCGTGGTTGACAGTCCCTTTAATGTATATTCAGTCTACTGCTAGTATCGAAAACATTGACCGATCACTCGTGAACTCAATTAGCATAAATTACTAGTATACGCTTGAATTGTTTCCCATATTTGCACTCTGGTTTGTTCGTACCGGTTTTGCGTGAGTTTTACGAGGCCTTAACAGTATACATGTACTTGAGGGACGCTTCAATCGATTCAAAGCGCTTCCAGTAAGGAAACCAATAAATTCATCGTACCGTTACTTAAGTATATTGATGCATAAAGGTCAGTTCGAGGTTATATTGTCGAAATATACTATTTTCAAAAATAGCGCAGTGTGCTCTTAATAACGACACTAACAACACTCACAAACTTGTAAATATGTAATCTGCTGCAGAATTGTTTAAATATTTAAATTATTACTTAAAAAATTAATTAAAATGCAATTTAACGACATAAGAGCATAAAATAATAAATTTACAAAATCAAAACAATGGGGGTGGCAATTTATTTTATTGCTATTGAAGTTTCGGATCAGCATGACAAACACACATAATTCGGAAGAATAATATAAAAAGTATTTGTTGCGATAAATATTGGGGATTGCATCAGTAATTGTACACATTCATGCAGCTGTGACATTAGATCCGAATAATTAATATTTCCTTTGGGAAGATGTTATTTGAACAGATCGAACACAGTTTTCAAAGCCATCAATTGCAAATTTGGATATGTTGCACACGAACAATATGCCTATCAAATCATGCTTTTTGGTTGTTTTCCGATAAGATTGTGAATTATTAATTGAACTATCATAATAACTGATAAATACGCTTTACCTTTTCATTTATTGGCTTTATTAATCCCACATATTTAAAAATAAAACACTTGCAATTAAATAACAACCTTTCAGGGTTAGAAACTACAAATATAAACAGACTGGCCAATGTTTCCCATTTATATACCTTTGTATAGAAGATAAGATGATGAATTTGATAATGTAGGGACCCAACATACATTTTAAAGGCCATGGACCAATGCGTCATCAATGGGCCATGGCATATTTGCATCAAAGTATTTTCTGTTTTATAAAAAAAATCCATGCTTTTATTTTCATTTAACTAATTACACTATCTCGTGTGGAGAAACTTCTGTGGCAAAGACAATTCAGACGTGTTGTTAGATATAATTAAACAAGAAACTATGATAACAAAGAGAAATCTTAAAGTTATTCCGAATTATGTGTGTTTGTCATGCTTAATTGGTAACTTCAATTGTAATAAATAAACTAGAAATGGCGCGGCAGAGGCCGACGCGTATCCCCATGCCGCATAGATGTTATATTAAAAGGCAATTTTGGGTGGGCAAGGCCTATGTTGGTGGGGCCCCGGGGTGAGTAATGTGGACGTAGATGGTCGATGTAGACTGTGTTGTCAGACGAGATGTTCAGTATTAATTTGAATTCAATTGGTGAATAAATGAAGAAGTTATGTTAAAACTAAATTTTGGGTGGGCGTGGTCTATGTGGACGGGGCGCCCCAGGGTTGGTAATAAGGCCATGCATAGTTGAGATTGACCGTATTGTCGTAAGAAGTTCGGTATCAATTAGAAGTGAATCGGTGTAGACATGAAGAAGTAAAGCAACCTAAACAAAATAAGTGAAAATCTCTGACCCGGCCCCATCCCAACCCCCATAACTTTTGACCCAGGAGTCAGATCAAAATTTCAAATAGTGCACTGTCGCACGTATGCTCATAGCTACCATGTGTTTAAGTTTCAAGGTTCTAGTGCTAATAGTGTAGGGACAAATAGTGGCCAAGACGGACGGACAGACGGCGGAGATAACCACATAATCCCCGCTCCAATTTGGAGCGTGGGGATAATCACAGACAAATAAGAATCAAAGTACTGTCAGTGCTGGTGTGACGATGCTTTTGAAGAGGATGGATATAAAAGCATGAATTAAAGTTTATCTACATCACCACAGTTGTGTATGTGGGTATGAAAAACAATTTGGGTAAGAACATTTTGGGCACGAACAAATTATGCCAAAAAAAAAAATTGGAGTACGAAAAAAAGTTGGGTAGCAAAAAATTTTGCGTACGAAAAAAAAGTAGGGTACGATAAAAAATGTGGGTACGAACAATAAATTTGGGTAAGAAAAAAATGGGTACGAAAAAAAATTGGGTACGAAAACAAATTGGGTAAGAAGAAAATTTGGGTTCGAACAAAATGCGGTTACGAAAAAAAGGGTACGAAAAAAAAATTGGGTACGAAAATATTTGGGAACGAACAAAAATTTGATGGTACGGGGAAATTGGAGTACGAAAAAAAGTTTTGGTATGAAAAAAAAATTGGGTACGAAAAACAAAATTAGGTACGAAAAAAAATGGGGTAAGAAAAATTGGGGTGCGAAAACAAAATCGGTAGTAAAATTTGGGTATAAAAAAAAATGGGTACGAAAAAAAATTGGGTACGAAAAAAATTGGGGGTACGGGGAAATTGGGGTACGAAAACAAATTTGGGTACGAAAAAATTTGGGTTAGAAAAAACAATTGGGTATGAAAAAAATAGGTACGAAAAATTTTGGGTACGAACAAAAATTTGAGGTAACGGGGAAGTAGCACCCGTGGACCTCTCGATAACTTTGAATAGAAAGGGAACCAAGCTGCCTTTACCTTAATCAATGGCCCTGTGGTGGATAATGTGGACATGGATGGTCG
The DNA here is from genome assembly GCF_020536995.1 of Dreissena polymorpha. Lineage (NCBI taxonomy): Eukaryota > Metazoa > Mollusca > Bivalvia > Myida > Dreissenidae > Dreissena > Dreissena polymorpha. Next base: position 14,874,564 of record NC_068359.1, on the reverse strand, counting down.
AGATAGACCGTGTTGTCATAAGAGATTTTCAGTATTAATTTGAAGTCAATTGGTGAATAAATGAATAAGTTATGTTAAAACTAAATTTTGGGCCCCACCCCAACCCCATTCTCCACTATCTCCTCCTACACTATTAGCACTAGAACCTTGAAACTTACACACCTGGCAGCTATGAGCATATGTGCGACGGTGCAATATTTGGAATTTTGATCTGACCTCTGGGTCAAAAGTTAGTATCATGTGCGTCGCATGTTGTTAGTAAATCGAGTTTTTTTTTAACCCATTTTTCTCATTTATTTACCCATAACTTTTGACCCAGGGGTCAGATCAAAATTCCAAATAGCTCACCGTCGCATATATGCTCATAGCTTCCATGTGTTACAGTTTCAAGGTTCTAGTGCTTATATTGTAGGAGGAGATAGTGGCCAGGACAGACGGACAGACAGCGGATACAATATCCCACGCTTTTAAAAGCGTGGGGATGAAAAACTAAAAATTGCCCCGACCAGTGATTTAATTTTGTAAATTTAATTTTGTAAATTGTCTTTTTAGTCCGAATGTTCAGCATTTGATAACCACATTCCCAAAAGCAGTGTGGCTTAAATTAAAATTAAGATTAATTGACGAAAGAACAGATCTACAAATCTACAGTTTCAGATGCAATCGATCTTTCAATTATTCGAATTGTGGGCTACGTTTAATTATTAATTTTTCGTTGATGTACATAAATCAATGATATTTATCACCATTGGCATAGACTGTGTGTTAACACCATTTTTGTTTGGTAAAAGCCGCGTGATCGGTTTCTTTTCGGATATGATCATATTGGCCTGTCAGATACGAGTAATGGCTTGCTCGTGACGTCAATTTGTAAATATTTATAGTAGCGCTACGTAAAATGCTCCATTTTTTTTAAATAAACGTCAGATAGTGAAACATAAAAAGCAATTCCCATATTCTGAGAAACAAACTTAACTTTATCCGTGTTGGTACATACTTAAAGGGATCTTTTCACGCTTTGGTAAATTGACAAAATTGAAAAAAGTTGTTTCAGATTTGCAAATTTTCGTTTTAGTTATGATATTTGTGAGGAAACAGTAATACTGAACATTTACCATGGTCTAATAGAGCCATTATATGCATCTTTTGACGATTTTAAAACCTAAAAATTATAAAGCGTTGCAACGCGAAACAATTGAATAATTTGGTGAGTTCTGTTTTTGTCGTTAAATTTTGTGAAACTACGAAGATTGCTTACATAAGGTTTAAAATACGCTCAGCATGTGTATTCGGCGGAATAGCTCAGTAGGCTAAAGCGTTTTTTTACTTCAGGACTCTGGCAGGACTCCAGGGGTCACTGGTTCGAAACCTGGTCCGGGCAATGTTCTTTTCCTTTTTTTAATTTTATTCTTGATTTTTTACTGGAGCTTTTACGATCCAATGTTTACATTTATCGATATAAAGCATTTAATGAATAAGTTAAAAAATGCCAAAATCTGTGAAAAGGCCCCTTTAATACTCCCTTTCCCATACGTCATTCAAGAAGAATGCATTCACGAGCCAACCATTATTCTTCAAAATAGAGATTGGTTGATGTAATCAATTACAATAGAGCAAAAGCTTACGATTACACGAAGTGTTGTCATGGGTATTCACTTGAGTAATATTTCGATTAAGTGACAGACGTTTAACATACCCGTAGCCAGGGGGGAGGTGCGTTGGGTGCGTTCGCACCCAATATTTTTTGACGAGTAAAAAAATTGGTCTATAAGTTGCAGCCAACTTTATTTGACGCAAAAACGTTATTTCTCTTTTCCGCGGAATGCAGTGAGTATCGTATTTAAGCGTTACAATAATGTTGAATTCAATTGGCTACCGACAGGTCACCATAAAATTAATTTCTCGATGAAGTCGTTTCCAAGCTCCACATACAGAACTTTCCACAATGTTTTAATGATGTCAAACTTGGCACTTGAAAATATGTCCTACTCATAAGAAGTTGTTAAAAGGAATTTAAAACGTTTTAATATATGATCAGGTGGACGTTAACGTTTAATGTTCATTCACTGTGACGGATCTTGAACATAATGGGAAAATAAGTCCATCTTTTTGTTAAGGACTTTGAGGACATAGGGCCAGCAGTTTATGAGTATAGTGTCTTTATGTAGCCTTATTTGTTATATGCTTCTGAAATTTGTTTAGAAATAGATAACTAATTAGTGAGTTTAAAAAAAATAGTAACCAGTAATACCATTTTGATTTCTGTTTAGTATTAATGCAGATTAGAGAAGACCAAGTTTTGTAGTTCAGTGTTTGTTGTACAATACACTTTTAGCACGTTTAGAGCCATGCTAGGCCTCTAGTACTATCCATAGTAGCAGACAAAGAATTGTTTCGAAAAAAAGGTCAAATATTTCCTTTTAATATGCTTGATTTAAGAATGGTAGGATTTGGGAATGGTAAAATGAAAAAAATCAAGATTCCAAGATTCCAAAAAATAATGATATTTTATACTGTTCTTATTGTTGATTTTACATTCCATAAATGTGTTGTTGCATATGAAAACAATAAGTGTGCGCGCATACTAGTGTCGGGTTAAACACTTTTTAAAATAGTGTATTTCCGTGACTGATCGAAAAAGGTAGTTATTGAAAAACGGTAGTGGGGAATTCATGTATGTTATATCATATTCATGTCCATCAGTCACTGAGTATGGTCAATGAAAATGAAAATTCATATAAAAATGCTCTATAACTTCAGTCTCTAAATACAGATAAAAAGTCACCAGAATGCAGGATTTTACGTTTCATTTTCAAAATTACCTGGGGAAATTTCGCACCCCCTTTTCAAAACCCTGCCTACGGGCCTGCGTTACGGCGAAAAATAAAACTGTCATTTTGATGCTGATAGATTGTATCTAACTCGGACAATTAAAATTCACCAAGCCTTTATTTGATTCTAACGTTCGGACCGTTATTTAAGTGAGCGTCAGGCGTGTTAATAATTGATCCAGTCGAAAACATTCGTGAATTCGTGAATACGTAAATAACATGTACTTAGCAATGGATATTTTGAAGAAACACAACATTTATAGAACAATGATGCTGACTTTTCTACTAATGCTGTTGATACTCGAAACTATCGTTGAGTTTTTCGTTAACATGAACTTTCAACGATATAATTCTGGCTGATTTTACAAGTACATGTCAAACTTTTGTTTTTGCTTTTTATCTTTACTTTCTGTTTGTTTTTATTCGATCAAATTAATTTTCCCAGGGCCAACCAGTGATTTACGTTCAATTAGTATGATTTATTTGCATAAACTTAATTGATAAATCAAACATCATAACTTATTTGGGATTTATGACAACTCATATAAATAGCGCGTCAACATTAACTGAACACTGATTTTTGTACATGTTTTTTTATGTGTTATTACCTGTTTCACTTAAACAAACAAATATGACACATGGTATTTTGGTATTTTCAGACTCGCAGCAAGAGAGTGGGAGAGACAAACTTTCTGAAATACTGTGCGCCTTGTGCGCCCAAAATGGCATGGACTGCCGCAAGATACGCGTTGAAACTCCGTTCGAGTAGCTATGGATCTAAAGAGTGCATACACAACTAATTCTTATCTACACGTTTTCATAAAGAGACCACTCTTGAAAAACAAAGCGAGTGATTACAGTACTATAGTGAATGATGTTCACGCATACTTTTCATATCAGTTTATGTACAGTAGACATGCGTATTTTTTAACTTAGTATTATCGTATAACAGAACAACGTTTTCATATACAATTTAACAAAAATTATTATCCGTTAAAGCATACTGTCGATGTATTTTACAACGATTTACCATAGACAACATAATAATTCTATTCTTACACGATCTTTCTCTGAATAAAAGTTATTGTTAAGCTATTCAAATACATTTGTATTTTTTATAATCCTGCCAAATTAATTTAGAAAACGCTAATATGATCCTTTCAGCGCCTATGTCTTGTTACAAGCCACAAAACTATCATTTGTAAACAGAACGACGTAACAGGGCGTGAAATTCATTGTTAAAAAAGCGAAAAGACGCGAAGTTTACGTATTCACCAGATCGAGTCACATGCAAACCAGATTTTTTTTACCCTTAATCAACCGCTGTCGAAGATTTTATATGGAATGGGTAAGATTGTTTAATAGATATTAAAATTGAAGGCCAGTTTAAAAGCATGTATGTTGCGACCTAAACTTTTTATTCGCTATTCCATGTTTACTTTTCCATCATTTCAGCAACGAATTTTAAATAAGAAAAAAAAATGGCGGTACTTTTGATAATTATTCTTCTTCCATGTGATGTACAAATCTCGCTCTGGAACATTCTCGTACATTTTTTGTTTACAATGGAACAAAAGTCAGGAATACGTGAAAATCGCGAAAATAGTGTCTCGAACATGTTTTGTGAAAGGGAGACCTGCAAACGCAATATATGGCGCCATGTGTTTTTTTTACATAAATAATATCATCACTTTGCCGCATATATTGCCCTGCACCGGTTACAACTAAACAACTAAATCAGATTAACGTGTGGTAACAAACACTGTTGTGTGGACTATGTTTCACCATTTTCATGACCGCTTTATTCGAACCAAAATATGGCTCCTAAAGTGTTCATCAAACTTTGTTTTGTCACGTTACATAGACGTATGTCGTACATAGCGGAATTTTAGGCCTAAAAAACATGCTTGTTTCAGGTTACGAGCTCACAAAAATGAGGGTCTGTAGGTCGGAAATTTTTTAATATTTTTTACTGTACGACCTGATATTAACTGGTGGCAACAGTGTGAATCAGATATGCGTCAATAACCCCATGTCACTATCAATCGATTATGTCAGGGGTTTATTGCAGTTTTATTGCTTTGTTCTACCTACATGTACCACATTAATTGGTCCGAACAGTGTACTTCTCCGCGATAAAACCGTGGCAAGTTACGAAGAGACTGATGATAGCCAACGGGTGTTATCCTCCTGGAAATGCATAATATTATCAAAACATTTTTTTCGACACGTGAAGCGTTTTAACAAATCAATATTTAATTCATAAGAAATATAACACAAGTATAAATGTTCCGTTAAATTCCCAAAAGAGAATAATAATTGGTAATCCGAAACACACTTCCGATTTTTTTATGTTAACACGACGTTGACAAATGTTTCCAATATAGTCATCTTGTATATTTCCCGACAAAAAAGCACGAAAATTATGCGGTAATGTACAAGGTCAAGGTATACGCATGGAAAGCGTGAGTGTTTTGATTTTCTGATACAAACTTTGTAGCGAAGAAAACATTGAATTCTGTTGATTTCGGTTAAAAGTTTCTTTGGTATTTTTTAACACAATTATATCGCGAATAATTTGATATTTCCTCTAAATTAATTTCAAATCAAACACGCCATATCTTTATCGTTACGGTCTTTTAGTTGAGTAATTATTGAAACAGTAATTGTCCTGTATATTCAAGAGAACATCTGGACGGAACAGGATTAAGTGTTGGGCGTTATGAACACACGCATAGCACGTCTAATAACCTATTGTGTAGACTGCTGTCTGCGGTGTTTGGACAACAAAAGAGATTAACATGTGTGAATGCAACTCAGCCGATTTGGTCCACAATTACCGGTAATACATTGTTTTGAATGTCATTATTTTATTCAATACATTTTCGATATAAATCGCGACCGAATAGTGTAAAATGCGATTTTATATATTTTTTTATTTAAAAAATGCAGTCGGGGGTAAACTGACACGGTCGGTCGGGTAACCTGAAACAAAGACATATAAAATACATTATACGTCTTTGCCTGAAACAAACATGTTTTTATTTTAGGCCTTAGACCAACCATTGTTTTGTCACATTACATTGACGTATGTCATACATAACAGAATTTCATATCTTCTCTTCACCTTCAATTTAGTCGACCTGATTAAAGACCAACTTATGTACAACCCTGATAATTTAAAGACTCACATAATTCATTTATGTAAGACATTTACAATTAGAACAAAGCTACCGTCAATATAACAGTTCTAAATTTCATTTTGTCCAAATGAAGTTACGTTATAAAAACGTGAAATGTATTATATATAGAACCGCTGATTAGTGACTTGCCCAGTTTACAATCCGCAGCCGGAGTAACACCACCGAACAAGATGAACGTTATAGCATTTGGTAGGTTAGATTCAACATGTGTTTTGAATATTAGATGATACATTTCGGAATACTTGGAAAATGAAAATAGTTCAATTGTCAATAAAAAAAATCTAACTCAAAACCTGTACATGAATGTTCGTTTGTTATTACAGCTTATGCGTGTGTGGGTTTTTTCGTGTTAGAACTTAACTGGTTTTTACTTTTTTGGTGTATATTTTTATATGTAAACGTTTTTTCTCTTTTCGAAAAAAAAATACCGCGGGCTGTTGCCGCAGTTCATATGCAATCAACTCAGAATACGTTATATATATACGTGTCGTTTATGTGACTAACAATGAAACTGCATCATATGTGCAAACGGCAATAACATAAATAGTATGTGGTTTTACTGTGGCTTCCATTTTATGCAAGCTTTATATTTATTTCTTGTTAAAACACATATATCAGTGTGTGCGCGTGAATATATGAGCCGTGCTCTGCAAAAAAGGGGTTAAATGAATGTGCGTAAAGTGCCGTCCCAGATTAGCCTGTGCAGTCCACACAGGCTAATCAGGGACGAAACTTTCCGCTTTAACAATATTTTTCGTTTAAAAAAAGTCCCTTAGCAAAAATCAAGTTTTTGCGGAAAGTGTCGTCCCTGATTAGCCAGCGCGGAATGCTCAGGCTAATCTGGGACGACACTTTACGCACATACTTTAAACCCCACATATATCTAAAGGCATACGTCAGAAAAACACAACCGGTAACTACATTTAAATTTGTACGAGTATATGCAACTCAATTATCAAATTAATAATATCATAGTTTAATCCATTACGTTTTCTTGCAGTTGTTGTGGTATGTTGCTGTAGCAGTACATTAGGGTTCCTTTTCTCCAGTAAGTACAATAAACGAGGACAGAATTAACAAAGATGTATTTGTATTTCATGCATAATATAATGCTTTCGGTATGCATACTAAAATTTATTCGGTAGAGTTTTGTTTGTTTATTGTTTAGGATGAATTTGTCATTTGTGTCAGATAGCATTACATACATATATTTAATGGATTGTACAATTCTTTTGGTGGTATTGGTTTTGTTTATTTTTATAGATGTGTTCGTTTTTTTATTGTTTCATGTAGCAATAACTAAACCTCGCCTGATAATGATCTGATTATGAAAACTATCAAGCAGTAACCTGTTATTCTATATCCATACCTCTACATTATACATTTTATAATTAATAGTGAAAAACCACCGCTACGACGCAGCATTTGTTGCGGGAATTTATATGATTCATGTCGTTTGACGTGTTAATAATGACGCCATGAGCACTTGCGATTCATATTAGTAAACCATGTTTTTTTCTATTTGTGTTGCATTTATTGTTTAATTTTTTTACATCTTCGTATCAAAGTGTTTGTGTTGTTGAAGCTGATTCGATTTTACTTAAAATTATTACTTTTAACTGAAGACATAAATAATATTCCAGGTAGGGTTATGTCAGGCAGATGTCACTGTAGCGGTATAATAAGAGTCGAATATCTGTTGTTGTTTTTTAAAGATATGGCTTGTTTGTAGCATGTAACAATAACAGCGACTGTAAGAACGGAGGTTCATGCGAAGGAGTGGACGGGTTCAAAAGTTGCGACTGCAAGCCTAATTATTTTGGGACCTACTGTGAAATAGATCCAGGTAAGAATGGCGTTAATTCTAACACGGCACGCGACTTGTTTTCTATAGACAAAGAAGGAAATCAAGTGTTGTTTTTTTTTAAAGATATGGCTTGTTTGTAGCATGTAACAATAACAGCGACTGTAAGAACGGAGGTTCATGCGAAGGAGTGGACGGGTTCAAAAGTTGCGACTGCAAGCCTAATTATTTTGGGACCTACTGTGAAATAGATCCAGGTAAGAATGGCGTTAATTCTAACACGGCACGCGACTTGTTTTCTATAGACAAAGAAGGAAATCAAGTGTGGGTTATTTTGCAATAAATTATGGGCGGAGCTTACTGTTTCGAAAATAGTTCCGAATAAATAAAGAAAATATTGCAGTAAAATGCACGTGCTAAAACCCACTCTTAAAGAAATGTAATAAATGTAGCATGTATATAAATATCATGAAACAACAAATTGTATATTTGGTGATAAGTGGCTTAACCACGACTGCAAAAAATGTTATTTGTTAAGAAACGTAATTGAGAAAACATATAGATCTATAGCATGTCAGCTTTTCAGTAGCATCATTAAACGTGACGTGCCGTGATGTTCTCCATGAAAGTGACGTCATTTGCAAAATATTTATGAATGAAAACGACGTCATAGGTTTGTACAATTCAATGACGTCACTAAATAGTGAACTTTGTACTAAGAAGAGCGGGGCGGAGTTTTGAAAAATATAGTTCACGTCCAAAAGCTTTAACCAAATCAATCAGAATCGTGTTAGAATCGAAATAATATTTGTCTATGATGGTTTGTTGTCGAATAACCCACAGTAAGGAGTAAAGATGCATGTTACCAAACCACTCGTGCTTCGCACTCGTGATTTAATTCCTACGCATCTATAGATACTAGCCTTACTGTGGGTTATTCGATAACAAACCATGATAGAAAAATATTATTTTTTTAATATATGAGTCTCGCGCTGTGAAAAAGGGGGGAGGGGATTAATGCACGTGTCGTCAGTAGTCTGCACAGGCTTCCCCTTAAACTAGATTTTTGCGAAGAAGATACATTATAAACACGAGAAATATCATACAATGGAAACGTGTCGTCCCTGATAAGCATGTGTGGACATCACAGGTTAATCGGGGTCGATACTTAGGCACAAAAATCGATAGCAGCGTTTGTTTAGCTACATAGTTAATAACATGAAGTTGAAATGAACATTTATTTCACCGTTTAATAATGAAATTGAGACAGGAAAAATATACATATAAGTTAATAACTTTTTTTTTTTATTCATAACAAGGTAGGATGAGATTTTTTTTAATTCTATGTTCTAACGCAGAAAAATATTCACTCTATTTTAATACATTATGCAACAATAGGCTTTTTCAAAGTTAATTTTTATAAATAGACTTGATTTACATCTTTTTACTGAACAAAACAATTGTACATCGGCGTCAAAAAATAAATTAGCAGGAAATGACGTTGCGACTTTTACCCACCATTCAGAAACTTCCCTTCTCAAAAACTTTTTGAAAAAATAGCGTGCATTGGGTTTGTTCTATATTGTAGGACACATATGCGATTCAGACAGATGCCACACCCATGGTCGATGTGACGTCCTACTTTTTCCTCCTTACTATTTTTGCCATTGCGAACACGGATACCATGGACTTGATTGTCAAGGCAAGTTTTGTCATTTCTGAATAGTCTCTGATGCTCATTGGTCATTGTCAGCTCATGTACTGCTTATAAGTACCCCGGGTACTCTTAAGTGTACTGCAAGTACCCGGAGTACGCAAAACGTACTAAAAAGTAACCCGGAGTATGGCCAAGTGCCTTTGAGCTTAGTTAATGTACCCGGGGTAGATTGTTGTATACCAAAAAGTGCAAGGTGTACTTTTAAGGTGTACCTGAATCGACAACGACCAATTGAGCGTTCCTTATACGTACACTATTACTGGATTAAATTCCTTCGATATCATTTAGATATTTACATAAGAACTTGAGGACTTTTTCTTCTGACCCTTTAAGGGACATTTTAACGTTTTGGTAAATTCAAAAAATTGAAAAAGACTTTTTAAGACTCGCATATGGTCGTTGCGAGGAAACAGTAGTACTGAATATTAACCATGCTTTAAAATAACCATTTTTATATAAATCTTTTGACTATTTAAAACCCTGAAAATTAGAAAGCATTACAAGCGCTAAACAATTGAATAATTTGGAGAGCTCTGTTGTTATCGATATATTTTTTGAAATTACGAAAATTGCTTTTATAAATTATCAAATACACCTCTCAGTTAATAAGTTCGGATTGCCGAGTGGTTTCAGTGCTATAATTTTACCCCAAGGGTATGTGGCTCGAGCCCGCTTGAGGATTCCTTTTTTGTTTCTTAAGTTTTATTTATGTTTTTTAGTTCCTATGTTTACATTTATAAATTTAAAGCATTTAATAACCAACTTCAATACATGCCAAAATCTGCGAAAAGGCCCCTTAAAGTCGGCAAATCAGAGGCCTTCTTATATGGTTTTGAAGGTTAAAGCAAAACTTTAACTGGGGTTTATGGAAACAACGAAAACCGCGGTATGTGGACGCGTATGCTGATAATGAGTCTACTTGACGATGAGCATTAGCTATTGTAAATTTGCCGTGCTCTATAAAAAGCGGGGGGGGGGGGGTTACTTAATGTGCGTAAAGTGTCGTCCCAAATTAGCCTGTGCAGTCTGCAGTCTGTGCAGCTTATCAGGGACGACACTTTCCGCCTAACATGGATTTTTGGCTAAGTTTCGTCCCTGATTAGCCTGTGCGGACTGAATAGGCTAATCTGGGAAAACACTTTTCACACGCGCATTCAACCCCATTTTCACAGAGCACGGCCAAAAAGACTTTCAATCAGATTGTCATGAATTATCTAGGAACAATTGCACTTTTATTATAAGCATTATATTGGAAATTTTCTCTTTATAGGTTGATTATTTAAGTACAACATTTTCAATCTTCAGAATGTTAATCATTAAAGCGTACCTTTCATTTACACGAACTTTCATTTAATATGGAAGAGAAATTAACCCCTTTACGTTCAAAGTTAAGAAAAAGTATTTTCCATTTTAGACGCTCCAGCCACACAACCGACAACAACACTGCCATCAACACCATCAACAACAATTACAATCATACAAACAACACCAACAACAACTCTACCAACACCAACAACAACAATTCTATCAACTACACCAACAACACTGATACAAACAACACCAACAACAACCATGCCACAAAAATCGCATCTTACTGACAAAATCACAACCCCACCTAACATAGTAATAACCACAACCGACACGCCAACAACAACATTTAATCAAACTACACCGACGGTTTCGACAACAACCGAGCTACACATGCACACAGGTAAACAGTTCATTCATATTACTCTCGTTCTGGAACAAAACTTGACCTAATGAATGTAAGTAAGGTGTCGTCCCAGATTAGCCTGTCCAATGCGCACAGGCTAATCAGGGACGACACTAACCGTCTGAACCGGATTTTCGCTCTGAAATGACCTCATTAAAACGAAAAAATAAAATAAAAGCGGAAAATGTCGTCCCTGATTAGCCTGTGGGGACTGCACAGGCTGATTAGGCTCGACACATTACGCACACTTATTATTTTCCCAGAACAAGGTTTATATCTTCAATCACTCGCTATATGTTGACGAAGTATTAATGTTCAAGACCTCAAACTGGTTATTAAAATTATCGCGTTTTATTACAGCAATCGTCTCTATTGTGCTATCCGCTATACCCAGTGCTTGATTAAGCACCGTGGAGGCCCATTCGCAGGATAATTGTTGAGGCCCACGCACTAGGCCCCTTGTCCAACTAGCGCATACTAAAACGCCAGTGATCAGTTGATTTCACTCATTTAAATTAAATTAGTCTACCAGTGCTAAGGATGGAAAGAATCTTATTTAATTGCATAATTATAGTATAGTGAATTATTGTGCTCATGCTTAATAAACTGGTCTAAATGGATAAATATTTCTAATTAATTTTATCAAAATTGGTCCTTATCATGCAAATGTTGAAACCATATTAAAAATCGATGATTGACATACCACAATAATATCGCCGAATATCTTTATTTAGTATCTTTCTGATCAAAACAGACTTCAAGTGCACAAAGTTTACGAAACGGCGTTTATATAAAGATTTCTGCAACTGACCGCAAACTGACCTTGATACCTTGCGGATTGGAATGCAATGCATTACAGTCACTACGTTATTGTCAGTAAGACCGGTGTAACACAATGATCGCAACCCCTTCTGCGAACTCCGGTGATGAACTGTATATAAACTCTGACTTTCACAAATGGCCGCGAATTGACCCGAAACCTCGCGAGTTGAAATGCAATGCAAGTAAGTACTAAATATGACAACATAGCCTTTAGTATAAACGCTTTTGCGCTGGGTAATTCTCTGAAAATAAAAGGTGAACGCACAAACTGTATTTATGTCGAACATTGATTGTAAAACTGTTCTATCTATTGAGCCTTTTCATTAGAGATAAAATTGTTTCATGCAGTAAAACAGTGTTACAAAGACGCGGATATGTTTCCAATGTTCTGGTGTTATACTCAAATCAGCCAATGGAATAAATGAAGTGTATTCATTCGTACCTAGCCGCGGGAAATTTTATTTGAGTATTATTGGACACTTACAAAGGTCAAGTCAGGGTGAAAAGCTGGCTTAATACAGCTTACGCCGAAAAAACACACGCTCGTGACCTGCCAAACGAAACGTTACTATTAATAATATGTCCGGTATTATTATTATGCGCGAGTTGTATCCCTGCAAAAATTGGACACGGAAAAATTCACTTCTTTATACAAAATTCATTTTTTTGTAAAGAAATTCACATATTGAGATACATTTATATAAAAAAATCTGCTTTTATTACAGACAACATGTTGCAAAACATTGATCCCAATTTTTTTGTATTTTTTAGGATGTGATTAATAATTAAAAAAAACACACACACGTGTGACCTGCCAAACGAAATGTGCGTTTACCCTAAGTATATAAGCAAAAATCGATGCCTTGAAACGCTTGCACAAATGTAACAAATAACTTACATTCTAGCGGGCACTATTACATGCGCGCGCATCTTTACAGGGCACTATTCAAAATAGCGCCCGCTGACCATGCGCGCGCATCTTTACAGGGCACTATTCAAAATAACGGACCTTTGAAGTTTATATACGCAAAGAAGAAACAAATTTATGTGAGGTATAATATATGTAAATAGTGCGCAACATGTCAGTCCACGTATGCAAATATGAGAATATTTGTGTGACTTGCAGACACACCTCGCTGTTCGAAATACAAAACTGATTTCTACATTGCTGGAAATGTTATTTCCCACAATGCCCTTGCATCGGTTTGCCCGAAATCCGGTAATCATTCGTCCCCAGAGGCATTCGTTCTCGACCACTGTACTCTAACGAATGCAGACCCAAAGGGGTGGAAAATTGGGCATCAGGTAAGATACACGTTTTGCGGTATAAATGCAAACGTAAACAGAGCACTCTGAACCTTTTAAAAAATTAATATTTCTACGAATAAAATGTTGTCATATTATTAATCAATACACGTCGAAGATAAAAGACGCTTAGTACACGTACTTCACAGCGGGATAGATTGAGTTTTATCGGAACGCATGTGTTTACCACAAATGCGCATGCCATAAACATTCAAGCAGGTGTGCGCTTCGTTGCTAAGAATATGACTTAAATAAGCCGCCATTTTTATTCATCAGAGTGTCGCAAACTATTTTCATTGGAGGACTACAGATCTCGTCCATGTTTTGTTTTCAATGTTAACAACAGATCGTATCCATTTTTGCAAAACAAACAGCGGATCATGTCCCTTTTTGTTTTTCAATATCAATTACAAATCGAGTCGATGTTTCTTTCAATATCAACTACATATCGAGTCCATGTATTTTTAAGGTCAACTACAAATCGTGTCAAAGTATCTTTCAATATCAATTAGATGTTACTTTAAAGGTCATGTCCATGTTTCTTTAAAGGTAATTACTATGTTTCTGTCAATGCCATGTTCATATTTTTTCAATGACATGCCCATATTTTTTTCAAGGTCATGGCCAACTGTGCGGCTGTACCTCCATACACACCAGTGATCGAAACATTTGGCACATACAGTCCCAATACTCATCGATCAGGAATCTTTTTGGAATGTCTTCCGGAACCCGATGGCTTTAAGGTATGTGAATAAACAAAGCTGAATAAGGTATTACACAACTGTGTTCAATAGATTTCTAAAAAAGTAAAATCTTAGAACATTTCGTCAATGTGACAACGTTGACAATCATCCGTGCACATTATCTTATGATTTCCATTGATCCTTGCAATGTGGTTACCCCGTTGCTTTTCATTTGTGTTTGAAATGATCTTTTGCGTGGACAATTCGTAATTGACTTACAACGAAGAAACCCGTAATAATAATACGTAATTTGTTATTCTGATGAAACTGATTTTTAAAAAGTGTGTTTATATTTAACTCACCAATATCTTGTTTCTCAATAAAATACGAATATACCAAAGTTATACATTAAAAAGCAACTAAGGATAAAAAACACTGTAAATTCATTAAATTTGTATATTTCGTCTTTATTCGCTTTATCAAAGTAACAAGCAGACAAAAGGTAAATCTTAATGCTATCAATACTAAACACTTATAGGCGTACTTAAAAAGGATATGAAGACGATGACACCCCATTCAAGTTACAACGTAAAACACAAATGGACCAACTTTGACTCCTTAATTACGAGTGTAACACCATAAAACATGCGGAATTGAGTCACTAACTATGTGCTATTAAAACTGTACAGAAATGAAGATGAAAGCAATGATGAAACATAAAAGATATTAAACATTATTTTACTATATCGAATATATTTGATGGATTTGGTGGACTATCGATTTTAATTCACGAGTGATCATAGAACAAATATTTGTTTCTATCATCGCGAGTGAATTAAAATCGATATTCTACCAAATCAAACAAATTTTTATGTATTTTATGCTTACAAATGATTATTTTTGTATTTTTTTTTTGCATTTCTTGACAATCTAATTCCCTGTTGGATGCACCACATGCCATAACATTTATGTTTAAGGGAAGCTTATCCGTATGCTGTTATAAAAAATAATTGCCGAGTAGTCGCCCTTGGTAAAATTGGGGGACACAATGGGAAAACCAAAAATATCCAAAAATGGTTCCGGTAAAACAATGAAAAATATCGATAATTGTCATTGTTAATTTTCAATGTTTGAAACAGTAAATTTTCCGTTTTAATTCACTGATATTTTTCTATCAACCACCGGAAAGTATAAAATAAAGAGTAATATTCATATTCATGTATCAACTTGGTGAATATGCCATAATGATAATGATGTTTCTCTGCAATTGCTGTAACACTAGATATTTCTTGGTGATGTTTTTGACGGTCCTCATAATAGTGGGTATTGATTGTATAACTGTTACTTGCCGTTGTGATTATGATGATGATAGTCGTGATGACACGGTGATGATGATGATGTTGTTGATGATGATGATGATGATGATGATGATGATGATGATGATGATGATGATGATGATGATGATGATGATGATGATGATGATGATGATGGTGATGCTGCTGCTTTTTTCATTTTTACAGATTGCGTATCAACCATGCGATTCAGCCCCCACTATAGAGAACGTGAGCTCGAGCGAAGCACAACTGTTTTACACTGTCAATTAAACACACTTTACTACAAATTCAAATATTAGCATGTTGAACAATTCAAATAAATTTGAGAAATTAAGACCATGTTTCCGGGTTTTTTAAATTATATTTTTTCTCAACACATTCATACTAATTTTAATGGTATCACACGGACGCCTTTTTATTGCCAACACTTCAACTTCTGACGCATGATTCACGCACTTTGAACGCATCAAACGCAGACTCATTTGATTGGTTTTTAAATTAAACAGACGTGCATCAACCCTACGGTGACTGCACGTGTGATTCTTGGGGCCTTTGCGTATTGCTCAATTTTTCATCAAGTGCATGCGTTAGTCCTGCACACATTTGCATCAAGTGCACGTGTTAGTCTTGCAAACATTTTATCACATGCATCCTTTAATCTTTAACACGTTTTAATAAAATGCAAGCGTTAGTCTTGCACACATTTTATCACTTGCATGCGTTAGTTCTAAACACATTTTTATCAAATGCAAGCGTAAGTCTTGAACACATTATAATCAAATGCAAAAGTTAGTCTTGCACACATTTCCATCAACTGCATGCGTTAGTCTTGCGAACATTTTCATCAAATGCATGCGTGAGTTTTGTACACATTTTGCCACATGCATGCGTTAGTGTTGCACACATTTTCATCAAAGGCATTCGTTATAGTCTTTCACACAGTTTATCACATGCATTCGTTAGTCTTTCACACGTTTTCATCAAATGCATTCGTTATAGTCTTGCACACATTTTCATCAACTGCATGCGTTAGTCTTTCACACGTTTTAATCAAATGCCTGCGTTTGTCCTGCACACATTTTCATCAAATGCATGCGTTAGTCTTGCACACATTTTCATCAAATGCCTGCGTTTGTCTTGCACACATTTTCATCAAATGCATGCGTTATTCTTGCTCACATTTTCATCAACTGCATGCGTTAGTCGTTCACACATTTTCATCAAATGCATGCGTTAGTCTTGCACACATTTTCATCAAATGCCTGCGTTTGTCTTGCACACATTTTCATCAAATGCATGCGTTATTCTTGCACACATTTTCATCATCAACTGCATGCGTAAGTCTTGCACACATTTTCATCAACTGCATGCGTTAGTCTTGCACACATTTTCATCAAATGCATGCGTTATTCTTGCACACATTTTCATCATCAACTGCATGCGTAAGTCTTGCACACATTTTCATCAACTGCATGCGTTAGTCTATCACACATTTTCATCAAATGCCTGCGTTTGTCTTGCACACATTTTCATCAAATGCATGCGTTATTCTTGCACACATTTTCGTCATCAACTGCATGCGTTAGTCTTGCACACATTTTCATCAAATGCATGCGTGAGTTTTGCACACATTTTCATCAAATGCATGCTACATGTATGCGTGCGTTAGTCTTGCAAACATTATCATCACATGCATGCGTAAGGCTTGCACACGTTTTCATCAAATGCATTCGTTAGTCTTGCACACAGTTCATCAAATGCACGCGTTAGTCTAATCCCAATTTTATCACATGCATGCGTTAGTCTTGCACACATTTTGCCACATGCATGCGTTAGTTTTGCGAACATTTTCATCAAATGCATGCGTTAGTCTTACACAAATTTAATCACATGCATGCGTTAGTCTTGCACATATTTTCATCAAATGCATCCGTTAGTCTTGCAAACATTTTATCACATGCATGCGTTAGTTTAGCACACATTTTATCACATGCATCCTTTAATCTTTCATACGTTTTAATAATGCATGCGTTCGTCTCACAAAAATTTTCATCAAATGCATGCGTTAGTCTTGCACACATTTTCATCAAATGCACGCGTTAGCACTTGCACACTTTTTCATAAAATGCATGCGTTAGTCTTACACAAATGTAATCACATTAATCCGTTAGTCTAGCACACATTTTATCACATGCATGCGTTTGTCTAGCACACATTTTATCACATGCATGCGTTAGTCGTGCACACTTTTTCATCAAATGTTCGCGTTAGTTTTGCACACATTTTCATCAAATGCATGCGTTAGTCTTACATAAATTTAATTACATGCATGCGTTAGTCTTGCACATATTTTCATCAAATGCATCCGTAAGTCTTGCACACATTTTATCACATGCATGCGTTAGTCTAGCACACATTTTTCACATGAATCATTTTATCTTTAACACGTTTTCTTCAAATGGATGCATTAGTCTTGCACACATTTTATAAAATGCATGCGTTAGTCTTGCTTACATTTTCAACAAAGGCATGCGTTTGTCTTGCACACATTTTTATCAAATGCATTAATAGTCTTGAACACATTTTTATCAAATGACTGCGTTTGTCGTGCGCACCATTTCATGAAATGCATGCGTTAGTCTTTGACACATTTTCATAAAATGCATGCGTTAGTCTTTCACACATTTTAATAAAGTGCAATCGTTAGTCATGCATACATTTTTATCAAATTTTTGCTTAATCTTGCAGACATGTACATCAAATTCATGCGTTAGTCTTGCACATATTTCATCAAATGCATGCTTTAGTTTTGCACACATTTTGCCACATGCATACGTTAGTGTTGCACACATTTTCATCAAATGCATTCGTAAGTCATGCACACATTTTCATCAAATGCATGCGTTAGTCTTGAGACATTTTAATCAAATGCACGCGTTAGTCAGGCACACATAAAATGCACGCGTTAGTCTTGCACACATTTTAATTAAATGCACGCGTTAGTATTGCACATATTTTTATCAAATGCATGCGTTAGTCTTGCACACGTTTTTTCAAATGTATGCTTTAGTCTTGCTCACATTTTTGTTGAATAATTGTATTACATCATATTTTGAAACAAAGCAAATATTTGTTTCTTATGTGTATACGTCTGATAAATGTAATTGACTTGTATTAGTGTGCAATAGAGCGAAAAACATTTACTAAACTATTACCTACAGTGAACTTGGTATATTGAAATATTGAAATCCTTTTGTGTGATTTTGCACATGACATTAATAAGAAAATAGACATCTCTGAATTGTCAATACCTTACAGTTAAAAGGGGACATTTCACAGATTTTGGCATGCATTGAAGTCTGTCATTCAATACTTTATCTTGATAAATGTAAACATTTAATCTTAAACGCTTCAATAACATAATCAAGAAAAAAATAAAAACAACTCACCGGGACTCGAACCACTGACCCCTGGAGTCCTGGGGTTAAAGTCTACCATTAGGACAACTCGGCCGTCCGTGCTCATAACATGAACCATGTATTTTATACTTTATATAAACAATCCTCATGCAGTAATCATTGTTACACTGTACCCCTCTTGACACAAACATAAAAAAGAAGTCAAAATATAACCAAGAGCACCGCATAACGGGTGACAACGCTCGGCTTCGGGTGCAGTTTTGAATAAATGAAAAATTGTAAGAATTTTTTTTAAAGGTCACAGTGACCTTGACCTTTGACCTAGTGACCCAAAAATGGGTGTGGAGTGTAGAACTCATCAAGCTGCATGTACATATGAAGTTTCAAAGTTGTAGGTGGAAGCAATTTGATTTAGATGCCATGTTAAGGTTTTAGCACGTCGGACGGCGAAAGACACGACACGGACACGACGAGCTGGCTATGACAATACCTCGGGTTTTCTCCGAAAACAGCCGAGCTAAAAAGCAATGATTTTGGTTTATTCTGTTAATATCCCAAAATTGTTTGGTCAATTTTGTTTTAAATACAATAATTAAAAATCACAATACCACACAAACATGCATATTAGTATATAAAAACAGATGTCAAAACTAAGCTCTAATGAGAAATATATACCTTAATGTTTACTTACGTCACGTGTCTAAACTTAACATCATAATCATCTACAATATTCATGAGGCAAACGCATATTCTTCGTAGTAATTTGCTAAATCATTCTGACATTAAATCAAATCCTCACTTGAAACAAGTTCATTTAATATACTTCTTTACCAGGTAACATTGACATTAAAATTACTCCATCTGGAAAAATGTTATATTCTGAACTTATTCTTACTTTGATCATTTACGATAGGGGTTGAGTACTCATGTATATGAAAACACTGTAAAAGTTTGTAAAAAAAATTGAATGAAAACTGTAAATTGCATAAAGAAGCTGCATTTCACAATACTTTGAAATTCAGTAAAAGATCATAATAGATTCATTTCTCCGATATTCATCATTTTTCAATAGGGTTCGAGTAATACTGATATAAAAACACTTAACAAGTTTTGAAAGATTCAGACGAAAGTTGTGAAATCTTTTAAACAAGTGGAAATTGATTATTTTGTCAAATTTAATAGAAAAAAATTCTGGACTGATTGTCCCGATGATTCTCATTTTAAATGATGTAAAAATCTTCATTGATATGAAGACACTGTACGTTTGGAAAGAATCTGATGAAAAATGTTGACATAATCACCTAACCAAGCAGTTTTTCACTTTTATTTTTAAATTCAAAGAGACATAATTCTGGACTTATGGTCCGATATTGCTCATATAGAGTTTGGGTTGGGTCCTCATTGATAAAAAAAAAACCTGTGCAAGTTTGGGAACAATCGGATGAAAATTTTGGACTTCGAACAACGCTTTCAAAATTTCTCAAATTCTAAGGAAGATAACTATGGACGTAATGGTCGGATAATGCTAAAGGCCCCATACCACCTGGATAGTTATACGTGTCGCGCTTCGCGCTCTATATGTGGTTCTTAAAAAAAAAGAGAAGTGCTTGACTCTAGGGAAACGGGTTGCTGGGACACAGCTCCTCCTTGATAAGCGGCTTCTTCCGTTATCAAAACTCATTGTTACAATCAATCATACGTGTCGCGCTTCGCGCTCTATATGTGGTAGGGATAGTACTTATGGCCTATGATAGACAACCATAAAAATACATGGATAATACTTGTGTTGTTTGCATTTATTTGTTTATATAAAAACACGTGTATTTTTTATAAGATATTTAAGTGATGTAAGAAATTTTAATTAACGTTGTCACCACGCGGCATCCATTAATTCTAATAAAATGTCCAATTGTAGTAAAATGGATTTTAAAATGTCTACATAAAATAAAGCTTTATTATATTTATTAACCTGACTGAAAAAAAATGTCTGGCGCCGAACTGTACCGTTCGTGCCGGAACCCGGGATTGAACCGGGGGTCTTTAGATGATTGTTGCGTAAACAACTTCAGTCTAACGCTCTCCCAACTGAGCTACTCCGGCTGACATCATTTATGTACTGCTATTTGGTAAAGATGTGTATAGCGATCGTTATTATATGTCTATTAATAAACTAATACATTGTACGTTTTCGTACCAATCCGCCTTCCAATAAACTTGCTTGCGCGAAAGGTCGTCAAATATCGTACTACATTGATTCTCCACTAAATAAGCAAATTAGAAAAACCACAAAATAAATATATTTTGATAATGTTTTGTTTTTATACAAAACCAGAAAGTTTCGCGTATTTGCCCAGTCCCTGTGATCTTTCCCCTGTGATAAGTTGTGGATCAGTTATTAATTAAAACAATTAGCTTTGCATTATTGGCAATAAATGTTGTAATAAATGTAATAGGCACAAATGCAGTATTTATTTACACTAATTTACACACAAAAATAACCACTATGCAAGATATTCCTAAAACAAAAATATACACATTGATCCGTAAAATAACTTCTCCTCCCATAAGCGAAAAAAAAGCATTACATACTAGTCGCCGCTCTCCAGAGCGACGCCAATGAATGTGCCTCGTGTAAATTGTGTGGTATCAAATGCATTCAGTGTGACAATTGATTTTTTGGATTAGGAAGAACTGAAAAACTTGATCATCAAAGTTTAGCGAGGCTTCTTGAAAGAAAATCAAATGCACTATAATTGTTCTGTGTAGAACACTGTGTAGTTAACAACAGAAGGCATAGGAGTACCGCACATATTTCTTCGAAAACAAGGAGCAACCACAGAGTTTTAAAAATATCACGATCTTTCTAGTCGTCAGGCATACAAACATTGCGCATGTCCAGGAATGAAATCGAAACTGTTTTTATGTCTAAATAGGTTCGTTGCTGGACGTGTCATAAAAAGCGTGTTTGGTAGTGGCAAATTCTCAGATTTGTCTAGCGTTTGTACTTAAGATTTCAATCTTGCTTTGTAGATCTGTTGAAAATACTTAAACAAAATATGAAACGTTTAGGATTTATTTTTCATACGTTTACATAAAAAGCACGTTTACAAAGAACTTTCGAGCAAAATTGACATCCACTATGTGACATGTTTGACACTTTATTCAAATTGTTAAGACTGATTTAGGTTTACAATATAGGGATAATACACGTTTTCGAGTGCATGATCATCTGCGGGCGCTCGAAAAATGCGCACTCGGGCAGGCACGGATTTTGAAAGCGCCCGCAGATGATCATGTCCGAGAAAATGTGTATTTTCGCTATTATTGCATAAACAAATCACACATACCAAAATAAATTAAAATAACATTGAAAACAATATGTCTTGTTCATTCGACATTGACAAAATAATTCGATTATTTCAATACAGTTCAATGTTGGGTTTTACATATGCCTCACTCGGTCATCATCCGAAATGACGAGGCTTTACCCTCGGATAGGCAGTTTTCGATTGTGTTTAAACAGTGGATTAATGAAAAGTTGAAATGCAGCCGCGCAAAGTAAGAAATTAGGAATTATTTTGTAATTCACAGCAGGAACGTTGAAGGTACATAAACACTTACATTTACAGCATAGTCTTTTAAAAGTGTTGAGTAAATAACCTTCACTTCATTGACGTTGCCAATAAAATAAAGCTATTGTCAAGAGAGTGCAGATGGTATAATTTGATACGTGGATTGAAATAGTCATTATCCCTGCATGCATCAGAAAACTGGTGCTTATTTAGTTCTCCATTATGCTTGGTAAGTTGCGAAGACTGGAGAAGGGAAGTAACTGCGCGTGGACCAGATTATGGACATGAAAAACACATAACAGGGCTTGAACGGCACGTGAATCGCCTTGTTAATACACGATTTCTCCCGTTCAAGCCCTACTTTTGCCAAGTTTCTGCACCCCGCCAGAGGGCATTATAGATAGAGTTTATGCAATAATTAATATTTCTCAATAATATGTAGCAGGCGGCACACCCATAGGTGGAATGACAGGGCTGTAAGACAAACAATATGCTACAATTTATTATGCTATTCAGAAATGTGAAACGTGACAACAGATGCTTGCTTACCAATTTACAAAATGAATCATTGATGTTTCAAGTTAATTGCGCGATTCAAACATTGCAATTTACGAAACCTTTATGCCAGAGAGCATCCACTTAAACGCTTAAGAAATCAACATGTTTCTTTCATTTTATTTACAGTCATAATGACATTATACTCAAATAAAAAATCATGGGTGTAATTAATGTTAAAACATTTATTTGACGAAAACATTTTATTTAAACTAGTCAAATGTTTTATATAGACGTATGCAGATTTAGAGTATGAGTAATCATGTTGTGTGGCGAAGATACGTGTACACAACGGAAATGTTTTTGTGAATTTAAGTATTTTGATCCAAAATATTTTACTAGAAATGATAATGTTACGTATATTTTCATCTAATCATTTATTAATCCATTTTTCCTAAAATAATATAGTATTCATATTCTTAATTCAGGAACGCTGATTAGAGAATATGTCAGCTAATGTGAATTTATTTGGATATCCAAATAGTATTCGGATATCCATACGTAATAACAGCATACAATTATATGTATTCCATCGTTAAATTCTAAAAACAACACATGTTTATGCATTTGAAATTCGTTCCATTAGATATATCACTTGATGTTAATTATCATATGAGATCTCGGATATCTATTCCAATGATGACACTGATGAATTTATATTGAAGCTATGGATTTGTTTTACATTGTGATATCACCAGACAGAAAGTTATTTGAAAGACAGAAAAAGCTTACACTGCAATAATTTTGAAACAAACCCCAGTACACTAGCTCTAATAAATCGATAAGTTGAGTAATAACGATATCGTAGATTAACTTAATATTTTATTTAAAGTTTTGCGGTACATCGTAAAATCCGAGCTTTTTTTTATTTTGTATAATTTCACTTGAATTGTAAAGAATGATAGATCAATCCATATTATAAAGTTATTCTAAATTGCGCATTTCATGGCCACGGGTTCTCTGGAAAGACCATTCACCATTTAATAAACCATATGTTACTTTATGTTAAGTTATATAGAGGCTGCGTGCATTTAACTAAATATAATCTTGATCGTGTAAGGTTTATCACATACATAATAATACATTTTTAGTGATTTTACACAGATAACAGAATATGCAACTGTTATCAAGAGTTCTGTTCGACTTATAAATGAATAGTCAATTTTTGAATATATATAATAAATTCAACAAACACGTCTTTGCAAATTACAAAATATGCAACTACAATATTAAGGTTTTGAGCGACAAATGAACACATGACTTTTGTGTAAATGCTGGAAGTAATGAATTTAATTATTACATTGTACATAGAATTGAGAGGATGAAACCATAAACATAGTACAAGATTAAAAATGAGTTATACAGCGTTTTGTCAGACAAACAAGTTCACTAAAGAATAAATTGAATTTAAATATTAGGAAGCACAAAAAATTGCGTTGATTTTTATGCGAATATACTATCCGATTAGTTTCACAAAAATGACGGAGGATGAAAACCATAAACAAATATAGTTATAAGAACGTTAGACAAGAGGAGTTGGTAAGAAAGAAAAACAACAACACAACACTTACAGATGAAGAGGAATAGATAGATTAATATTTGGACAACTATGTCCTGGATGAGTTATGTTGGATCATGTGTTAGGGCTCTACAGATATACTTGCTCAGGTTTTTCATTTGCTTTTTGTTTAACGAACCCATTAATTCAAAAAAATTAAACATACTTGGTTTTCTATAGTAGTATGCTTTGATACACTCTTTTCGCAGTGAATTTAAGGCTGGGCATATCATAATGAAATGGTACTCGTCTTCAATATCTCTGACATGACATTTTGTACATAAGCGCTGAGATATTTCTATATTGTTATGTCTACCTGTTTCAATGGCTAATTTATGGGACGAAAGTCGTAATTTTGAGAGGCAAATTCGCAATTTCCTCGGCAAATAATCAAGATAAGGCTCGAATTCCAACGTGCAATTAAATAATTTGTAGGTCATTAATGAGCTGCTATTATTAATTGAGTTGTACCAAGATTGTTTAAAAACATCTACAACAGTGGACTTAAAAACGATATGGAAGGTATCGAGATTGACAGAAGAGGGATTGAGCCAAAACGTTTGAAAACCCATATGAGTCCAGAAGTTTTTTCACATTTAAGGCCCAATTACTTTTACAAGTTTTCATACTTTTGAATCGTTCATACAATTTAATCATGTTATTTGATATGACGAGTTTACACCAGAACGTTATTATACGAACGTTTCTGTTTATGTAGAGTGGATACCTTCCTAGTTCCCCATATACTCCCATATTGCTGCTAGAAGATTTGATACCTAGGGGAATTTTACAAAATTTTAGATGTATTCGTTCTAAATCACTTAACTTATCAAAACCCCAAATTTCGCACCCATAATTCAAAGTTGCACCAACGAATGCGTCAAAAAGTTGGCAAGCAATTCTTGGTCTAATATCTAGATTTTTTAGATTATGTATTAAAACATTTAGAGCTTTGAGACCTTTTCCAGCGAGAGACTCAGCGTTAAGAGAAAACGAACCCGTGTATTTAAATACTGTTCCTAAATAGTTGAAGTCATCTACTATTTCTAATTTTCATCTTTAAATGACCACTTTTCATTATGAAAAGACGGTCCTCTTCTTCTAAAACCATTACCTTAGTCTTACTTATATTTACTTCAAGACCCCAGAGATCACAATATTCACTTAAGTGATTAATTCTTTGTTGTAGGTCAGTTACAGACTTGCCGAATGTAACCATATCATCAGCAAAAAGCATAAGTATGAATATCAAGTCATCATATGACAGTCCAGAATTGGTGTCTTTTTCTAAAAAATAGTTGAAGGTCATCTAAAATTAAAGAAAATAGCATGGGCGATAATGCTTCTCCCTGCTTCAGTCCAATCGCACAATTAAAGAAGTCCGAGTAGGAATTACACTTTTTTACGCAGCATTTAACTTGGGAGTACATGTCTTTCATGATTGATAAACATTTACCGTTAATACCTGCGTTGTAAAGCTTATACCAAAGACCATTTAAATAGACGGAATCGAATGCACGTTTCATATCGACAAAACAACAATACAATCGTCCGTTAGCTTTCACGATATTTTGAACAATAACATTAAGTACAAATATTGCGTCACTAGTTGAGCGGCCCTTTCGGAAGCCGAATTGTTCGTCACTTAAAATGTCATTACTTTCAATCAAATTATTTAATTGAGTATTAAGAATGTTCGTAAAAAGTTTAGACAGACAGCTCACCAGAGTTATGCCCCTATAATTACGCACGTCGTCCGGGTCATTCTTCTTAAAAACAGGCACAATGAAACCTTTGGAGCAATCTGTAGGGAAATGACCTGAATTCAATATAGCATTTAATATCTTAAACAGATGTTGTGATAGTATATCAAAACTTTCGATAAAATATTCGTTTATCAAATAGTCAGTGCCACACGATTTAATGCGTTTGAGCCGATGAACTGCCTTCTCTACTTCTTGTATAGTAATTGGACAATCAAGCACTTCAAATCTGCCGTTATCAGTATTAAAATTATGCAAATCGCAAAATTGTTCCGCTTGGGTATTATTTACGCTTTTTTAATCGTTCTGGAGAGAGGAAAAATACTCATAAACATCATAAACCGACAATGAATCACTAATGCTATTTTTATTTTTGCTAAAAAGCTTCCAAAAATCTCTAGGCTTCGAGTGTTTAAGACTTACGATTTCTTTTATTCTTTTGTTTTTATATTTTTGACGCTTCAATTTAACAGTACGTTTATAAATTGTTTTCTTATTTATCATAATCAGTCTATCGCTATCTGATCTGCTTTTATTGTATTCTGCTAGAGCTTTGAAATAGGCGGATTTTGCTAGGCGACACTCGTTGTCAAACCAGTCTACTCTTTGAAGGACGTATTTTTAGAAGATTGCCCACTTTTAACAGTCTTAGCAAATAAAGCCTCACCAGATTCGCTGAGTACTTTTGAGAATCTCGCCACGCAATAATCAATACGGTTTACGTTATTACAATCGATATCATCGATAATACTGTTTAACATATGTAAATTTGAGATTATTTTTTGTCGAAATTCGTCACGATTCTGATCCAACCAGATAATGCGTGTTGTACTAGATTCATTAACACTTCTCGATATTACAGTATTACACATAATATTAAATAGTAGTGGGCAATGATCTGACCATACTGAGTAACAGTCAACATTAAAACGTGTTATAAGATAAAAGTTTTCTTCACGTAGTAACAAGAAGTCCATGACACTAGAACCACGTGAATTCATGAACGTAAAAGCTCCTAAACTATCAGTGTTTAATCTACCGTAAGCTATCCTCAATGAGAGCGATATGCACATGTCAAGAAGCTTCTTACCAAAACAATAAGTTTTCGAATCCATTGAATTCCGTGGAAGTTGAGAGTCACTTGCGTAAGACTGATCATTTAAGGGATTAACTGTGCGGTCACAAACAATAAAATCTCGTTTATTTCCTACTCGAGCGTTCCAATCGCCCGCTAAAAGAACTTTGCCATTTGTTTGAAATTGATTAATATCATCTTGTAAGATTTCAAATAAATTGACATTGCAAATATTATACATAGGGGATTGCTCAGGCCAGATGTACACACTAGCCAGGAAAATATCTTCCGTGAAATTAAAAAATACCTTGTCTAATTTAAGCCATACAATGACATCATGATAACTTTAAACAATAGAAATTCCCTTCGCAAAGGATTGCTTAACATGAATTGCTATTCCGCCACTACATCGTTTAGATTTTTTGTTCTGAAATTTCATGTTAAAAAGGTACGCTTTAAAGGGGGCATGCACGATTAAAAAAAATATTTATGAATTTATATAAAATGTGTAAAAAAAATATTATACATATATTTCAATATAAGTTTTAATAAAAGATAAGAAAAGCATGTGTCGAAAAATGAGAAATAAGCCAGATATTTAATTCTGAAATCGAAAATGTGTGTACAGTCGAATTCGCCAGCATGTATATCATGCATGTACGATGTGAATCTAAATTTAGTTTTACGGATCGTAATTATATCTATTCATACGACACACGAACACTTACTCCGATCCTTATAAAAAGACGAATGCTTCGTATATTGTAGGAAAATATGTACTACATATCTTCGTCACAATCGGTTCGGGGCGCTCATTTGTCTTTGCTGCATTTTTTGAAATTCGTCTTCAATGTAAAGTTTTTCTTGCCTATTTTGTGTTATTGTAACATATTTTTATGAATATATTACAATTTAACACATATGAAAATCGTGCATAACCACCTTAAACCGTGTATATCAATAGAAATTAACAAAACAGAAATTAGGTCACAAAAAACACTTAAAATTTCATTACAATTTAACAATTTCGAATTTAACGGCGCATTTCTACAATAATCAGGTAAAATATTTTCACAAATAGAAACAAAATAAATTACATTGTTGCTTAGCACGTATATCTCGTTTTAATAATGCTCAATTAATATAACAAATGGTATAAATATACACTTTTGTGTCCAGGAAAACCTTAAGCTGAAGCGTGAAAAACAGAAGATTGGCAAATTCATATTGAACTAAATTTGTAATTAGAACCACTACACGCACGTGCAGTTTAGTTATCAGGATTGATGTAGTTTGTAGGTGATTTTGTAGATATGAGTTCAATCACAGTGGAGGGATGAACGAAACAATTTTTTAAATTGAATTTATTTTTCATCGATATATAATATTGTTACTAGCAAAGACCTATAGAATATATCTATAGGTCTTTGTTACTAGATTAGTATCTACAGGAAAAGATGGGATGAGCATTGTTTTAACGAAAGCATATATTTCATGGGAACAACTTTCAATGAGCTCCTTTTAGCTAAACATTGTATTAAAAAAAATCTGACAAACTGCCTAAATACCTCCCATTCGTCAAATCAGTTTTCACAGCAGAAGGCTTCACTTTAAAGGGGCCTTTTCACAGATTTTGGCATTTTTTTAACTTATTCATTAAATGCTTTATATCGATAAATTTAAACATTGGATCGTAAAAGCTCCAGTAAAAAATCAAGAATAAAATTTAAAAAAGGAAAAGAACATTGCCCGGACCAGGTTTCGAACCAGTGACCCCTGGAGTCCTGCCAGAGTCCTGAAGTAAAAACGCTTTAGCCTGCTGAGCTATTCCGCCGAGTACACATGCTGAACGTATTTTATACCTTATATAAGCAATCTTCGTAGTTTCACAAAATTTAACGACAAAAACAGAACTCTCCAAATTATTAAATCGTTTCGCGTTGCAACGCTTTATAATTTTTAGGTTTTAAAATCGTCAAAAGATGCATATAATGGCTCTATTAGACCATGGTAAATGTTCAGTATTACTGTTTCCTCACAAATATCATAACTAAAACGAAAATTTGCGAATCTGAAACAACTTTTTTCAATTTTGTCAATTTACCACACCGTGAAAAGATCACTTTAACTTCTAGAGTTATCCAAACACGTGACACTTGCACACAATGTTCCTATCATGCCATAACATTCAATTTCTATTCATACTGCTCATTAACATACAAAGATTTTATCGTGCTAGCTTTCACATAAAATGTTAATTGTTATTTCGTTCAATAACTAATAAAACTGTTAAACAACATCACATTCTTCAAAGTGTCATAAGAATGACGTCACAACTGGCCCCTATTCACAGAGGGAGTAATCACGCGATAGTCAAGATGGCGACGTACATGTATACCGAGACAGTTATTTTTCGCCGTTTTATACCCTTTATTACTTCTGTTTATTGTTCAAATGACGCTCACTTTCCAGCCATATCAGTAAAAAGGTGATTAGCGTTTATTTCGTATTTAAATTCGCTTTATATCTCGGCTTTACTCCGCGCAAATTGTCTTAGTGGAGCCCTAATTAGGTCATCCCGCTAAGAAATTTCGCACCGAGTAAAGTCGAGATATAGAGCGAATATTATTATGAAATAAAAGCCAGTAACTTTCTTCCTAATATGTCTGGAAAGTGAGCGGAATAAAAAAAAACTACAAGTAATAACGGGTATAAAACGACGAAAAATACCTGCCTCGCAAGGACGTCGCCATCTTGTTTGTCACGTGATTACCCCCTCTTAATTTAATCACGTCTCATTTTATAAACGAAAGAGTAATATCGTTCATCGGAAATGACGCAATGTACAACGTCACTGGTAATGATTATGTCATGTTTGATCCTTCAGGGAACTCTCTTCTACAAACATCTGCATCTTGAGTAATGCCGTGTCTGCTGTCTTCAATGGCAGAAGACTTGCATTTCTCAGAGTCGTTTGCTTCTCGTCTGCTGGAACCCATGTGAAATCCTGAACCGGATCGTAAAATTACGTGACAAAAGATGTACATGGGAAGCGGAAAGACAAGAGCTAGAGCTTGATAAATCAATGAAAATAAGTTAAACAGTATTACAGTTTTATTTGAGTGATTTGATTTTAACAAATAACGCAATTAAACAAGAGATGTGTTTGTCAGAAACACAATGCCCCCCCCCTTTAAATAAAATTTCAATATATCATTTGGCAGGTTTAGAAATTATCTCCTCTTTAAAGCTCATGACTTCACTTGGATTGTACTTTTTGACTTTTGACCTTGAAGAATGACCTTGACCTTTCACAACTCAAAATGTGCAGCTTCATGAGATACACATGCATGCCAAATATCAAATAAATATATTCAATATTGCAAAAGTTATGGCCAATGTTAAAGTTTTCGGACGGACACACAGACAGACAAACGGACTGACAGTTCAACTGCTATATGCCTCCCTACCGGTGGCATAAAGATGGTGAATTTAAACACAACTACATTAAATAAGTTTTTCGTTTTCAGGGCTTTAAAAACATCAGTTTTAAATGGCTTGATTTAATAGTATAATTCTTGAATATTCATTTAAAACAATTACTATCTACCTAATGCATAAAAACCATGAAAAATACTGTCCATATGGTTGAAGACTGATTAATGCCTTAAAAAGTGCATTATTATTGTTGTCATCGTTAAGTTACTTTTCTTTTGTACAACAACCCTCAACCTTTGCAGTGCACTTTCACCAAGCAAAGTTTAATATACCCAATGCCGACCTGAACTGACTGTGTCTCAATGAACTTGTCTGCAGTACTCTCTCTTGTGTGTAAAGACCTGAACTGACTGCGTCTGAATGTACTTGTCCGCAGTACTCTCTCTTGTGTGTACAAACCTGAACAGTCTGTGACTAAATGAACATGTACGGGGTACTCTCTCTTGTGTGTACAGACCTGTACTGACTGTGTCTGAATGAACTTGTCCGCGGTACTCTCTCTTGTGTGAACAGACCTGAACTGACTGTGTCTGAATAAACTTGTCCGCAGTACTCTCTCTTGTGTGTACAGACCTATACTGACTGTGTCTGAATGAACTTGTCCACGGTTCTCTCTCTTGTGTGTACAGACCTGAACTGACAGTGTCTGAATGAACTTGTCCGCAGTACTCTCTCTTGTGTGTAGAGACCTGAACTGACTATGGCTGAATGAACTTGTCCGCGGTACTCTCTCTTGTGTGTAGATTTGAACTGACTGTGTCTGAATTAACTTATCCGTTTTACTCTCTCTTGTGTGTACAGACCTAAACAGACTGTCTGAATGAACTTGTCCGCAAAACTCTTTCTTGTGTGTACAGACCTGAATTGACTGTTTCTGATGAAAATTGTCCGTGGAACTCTCTCTTGCATGTACATACCTAAACAGACTGTGCCTAAATGAACTTTTCCGCAGCACTTTCTCTTGTGTGTACAGACCTGAACTGACTATGTCTGAATGAACGT
This sequence comes from Dreissena polymorpha, assembly GCF_020536995.1. Classification (NCBI taxonomy): domain Eukaryota; kingdom Metazoa; phylum Mollusca; class Bivalvia; order Myida; family Dreissenidae; genus Dreissena; species Dreissena polymorpha. Next base: position 14,842,709 of record NC_068359.1, on the reverse strand, counting down.
GTCAACAATACTCTTTCAAATTCTTGTGTGTAGAGACCTGAACTGACTGTGTCTGAATGAACTTTTCCGCTGTTCTCTCTCTTGTGTGTACAGACCTGAACTGACCATGTCTGAATGAACTTATCCCCGGTACTTTCTCTTGTGTGTACATGCACTGCCCACAATACAAACCTGAATTGATTGTGTCTGAATGAAATTGTCCGCCGTACTCTCTCTTGTGTGTACGGAACTGAGCAGATTGTTTCTAAATGAACTTGTCCGCAGTTCTCTCTCTTGTGTTTAAAGACCTGAACTGACTATGGCTGAATGAATTTGTCCGCGGAACTCTCTCTTGTGTGTACAGACCTGAACAGACTGTGTCTCAATGAACTAGTCAGCAGTACTTTCTTGTGTGTACAGACCTTAACAGACTGTGTCTGAATGAACTTGTCCACAGTACTCTCTCTTGTGTGTACAGACCTGTACAGACTGTGTCTGAATGAACTTGTCCACGGTACTCTCTCTTGTGTGTACAGACCTGAACAGACTGTGTCTCAATGAACTTGTCCACAGTACTCTCTCTTGTGTGTACAGACCTGAACAGACTGTGTCTCAATGAACTTGTCCACAGTACTCTCTCTTGTGTGTACAGACCTGAACAGACTATGTCTGAATGAACTTGTCCGCGGTACTCTCTCTTGTGTGTACAGACCTGAACTGACTCTTTCTGAATAAACTTGTCCACAGTACTCTCTCTTGTGTGTACAAACCTGAACAGACTGTGTCTGAATGAACTTGTCTGCAGTACTCTCTCTTGTGTGTACAGACCTGAACAGACTGTGTCTGGATGAACTTGTCCGCGGTACTTTCTCTTGTGTGTACATGCACCGCCCAGCTGCAGTCTGCAAAGATTGACATCTCAGTAAGCAACAATAAGGTACATTGACGTGTATTGGAGAATCCAGGTGTACCCAATAAAAACTAGGCCAACTTACTAGAGCTTGTTTAAAAAATGTTTAATTTCATCATTCCTCGGAAGGTATAGGTCAAGTGTTGTGATAAGCATACAACTACTGAGCACCTGACATGAAATCAAACAAATTTCTTTCAGGGTCCCCACTATCGATCGCAAATGTAACCAACTGCGACAAAATACAAATTCTGGCTACAAATTTCAGCAAATGGCGATTTTTCGAAAACCCTTATTTTTCTGCTAACTACTTCCTTTAAATGACACAAGGCCTGGTGTGCTCAATTAAAATTAAGGCCAACTTACTAGAGTTAGTTAAATTGGTCATGGATACACCCAGATGCCGCATGTGCTAATATGAGGCAAGTTGTGAATTGTAGAATTATGTTATAGCAAGTGATAAGGATGGTATAGCTTGAGCACTTTAGTTTAGTATAATAACAACTCAAATGCACAACTGCATATACAACTTTGCATGTTGAACATTGCAAACTGTAGTAATACTTTGTCTAACATGTGTGCGTCAACATATATGATAAACAGGGATCATATTTTCCCGCAACATCAATCGGTCCGGATTTAAATGGGGAAAAAGTGTCCGAAAATTTATATCCGAAATCATGACAAATCACGTTTAAATATATACCATTGATTTTGCTATTCATGAAGATGGTATAATAAATGTAAAAGTTAAATTCCCTTAGGCATTATTTTTAAACGGAACATACAAGTTTTCTCATTTTGTTGATAAACCCTACACAAAGTCAATACCTCATTGCAAAGGGAATAAATATGATTGTCTAACAAACCTTCTGGTAGAGGCTTCAGTAAGGAATCTGCTACACTCAGCTTAAGCAGGAATGCTCTGAGGGCATCTTCTAGTCGAAACATATACTGGTCATCCCTAGAATACAATAAAACGTATCACTATGATGGGATTCTCCAGTCTTAATATATAGAGAATATTATGTGAGTGTCGGATAGAGATCAAGTTTATCATGCGAGGCTGAGAAACATGTAGTGCGAGGCTTGCCGCGCGCTACAAAGTTTCGAGCCGAGCATGATAAACTTGATCTTTATCCGACACTCACATAATATTCTATTTATCCTATTATTTTGTGGTCGTTTATCGTTCAAAAGAGTAAAAATACTTTAAAATTCAAAGAAACAGCGCTGGTTTTCCAAGTTGACTCCGAAGTGTTTGTTTACTTCAACGCCATCATTTGCTATGACGTCACATTGAAACATATATAGTGTTCTTAAGATAGAGATCGGAAAACCATGGTCTAAAAATATTGATAGTATAAAGGTAAAGTTTATACGATCGTTGTTATACTATCGATTTTCATCTGGTAATAGGATAAATACTGGTAATCCCTATAATATAAAATATAAACTAATATCATTATGATGGGGTCCTCCAGTCTAAACATAAACTGGTGATCATTAGAATACAATAGAACTTATCACTATGATAGGGTCCTCCAGTCTAAACATAAACTGGTGATCATTAGAATACCAGGCCCGTACCCAGGCATTGGGCCCAGGGGCCCGGGCCCCCCCAGCTGGCTGTCGAGTTATGATTTTTTAATAATGGGCCTACTGCAAATTTTCTCACATGAAAGGGCCCACAGTACACTTCCCTGCAATACAAATGTGCAGATTTGTTTTATTGCCCCTGATACACAAGGGGATTAGCGCTAATTTACTCGCCAGTGGAGATAAGCCCCTAGGCATTGTTTTCTTATCACATTGTACACACATCCCCGATCTGTCAATTACCCATTGTGCTCAATGCTTCATCTTTTGTTACACGTCTTTTAATTGGACAAGGAAAGAGAAACAGCGAATGGATGGAACTGATAAGGTCGTAGGTCTGAACGATAATAGTGTTTTCTCTTTTGAATTCAAACCTCCTCTAGAGTCATAGCTTTTTAAACATTTCTGTGAAAACTGTCTTGTAGATGATATACATTTTATAATGAATTTACTTTGAAATTTTATATAGAGGAGGTTTGATTTCAAAGAGAAAATACTGGTAGGTTATATGTCAGTTACTGACATATAACCATAGTAGTATTTTCTCTTTGAAATCAAACCTCCTTTACAGTCATACTTTATGTTACATTTCATAATAAAGGTTTTTTAGTTTCAAAGGTTGCTTTAACTTCTTTATAAAGTGTAATACATTTCTGAAATCTAAAGCTTTAAACATGTGTGTGAATTTCACACCAAGGGGTCGTTGATAAAGCATGTCACGCTTTTTTTACCATTTTTACCCCTGCATGTCACAAACTGTTACAAAATCTTGGACCCCTTCCCTAAAGTACGTCACAAACTCACACTTTCGAACATTTTTTAAAAATTAATACTTAATTTTAATTTAATCTAAAACTCAATTCACTATTAAACCGTATTAAAATTTCACTTACCGGTAAAAGAACTTTTACATTACAGGCTTTTATAACTGTAGGGTTGTTACGATGAGCAGAATGAATATTTATCCACGTGTTAACCTCAAATAAAAACGAAATTATAATCTAGATTTTCTTTCAACCTTTTACTAACTAAAAATGGAACAGTCCAATTATTTCGTCATTGAAATCTGTGTGGAGGTTGTGCCTATTGAATAAGCCGGCCAAGCCAAGTTGCCTATTAAACATTCGAACAACAGAATCAGGAGATACGCAATTCGTTTTATTTTGACATAAAACTAATTAAAATGTTTCACAAATTTTTGAAAATTATTTTTAAATTCTACTAGAGAAATAATACATAAATTATACATTTAAAAAAAATAAATGTGTGACACATGGCCTGACTCACCTCCCCCATGTCACAAACTGTCACTTTCTTTCTCACCCTCCCCACACCTGGAGCGTGACATACTTTATGGACGGCCCGTAATGGTTAAAGCTTTAGACTTTAGAAAGGTGCTGATTTACTTGTTAGATATCCTTAAATTTATAACACAACATATGTTTCTATATGCATTAAAATTCACCTTGAACAGTGCCTAACAAAAAAAAAAATTTATTCCCGAGGGGCAACCCCTCCCGCACCCTCCCCGTTTCGGCCCCCCCAGTCAACATTTCCTGGGTACGGCCCTGAATACAATAGAACTTATCACTATGATGGGGTCCTCCAGTCTAAACATAAACTGGTGATCATTAGAATACAATAGAACTTATCACTATGATGGGGTCCTCCAGTCTAAACATAAACTGGTGATCATTAGAATACAATAGAACTTATCACTATGATGGGGTCCTCCAGTCTAAACATAAACTGGTGATCATTAGAATACAATAGAACTTATCACTATGATGGGGTCCTCCAGTCTAAACATAAACTGGTGATCATTAGAATACAATAGAACTTATCACTATGATGGGGTCCTCCAGTCTAAACATAAACTGGTGATCATAAGAATACAATAGAACTTATCACTATGATGGGGTCCTCCAGTCAAAACATAAACTGGTGATCATTAGAATATAATAGAACTTATCACTATGATGGGGTCCTCCAGTCTAAACATAAACTGGTGATCATTAGAATACAATTAAACTTATCACTATCATGGGGTCTTACAGTCTAAACATTCAACAATTCAACATTATTTGATCCCATATTTCTTATTGAAAGAGCATAATTTGATCAGACCTAATTTGTTAATATTCAATAGAATATGCTATTTGTTCTTGAAAACATATTAGTTTTTATGCCCCTTGATCGATAGATCGGGGGTATATTGTTTTTGGCCTGTCTTTCTGTCTGTCATTCTGTCCCAAAACTTTACTGTACAGTAAAGTTTTGCAATAACTTTTGAAATATTGAACATAGCAACTTGATATTTGGCATGCATGTGTATCTCATGGAGCTGCATATTTTGAGTCGTGAAAGGTCAAGGTCAAGGTCATCCTTCAAGGTCAAAGGTCAAAAAAATTCTGTCCCAAAACTTTACTGTACAGTAAAGTTTTGCAATAACTTTTTAAATATTAAACATAGCAACTTCATATTTGGCATGCATGTGTATCTCATGGAGCTGCACATTTTGGGTGGTGAAAGGTCAAGGTCATCCTTCAAGGTCAAAGGTTAAAAAAAGCAGTACATTAGGGGGCATTGAGATTCTGACAAACACATCTCTTGTTTATTTAGAAAAAAATTGCATTTTTTCAATTGGTTGACTGGTAGCTTTAATATTTGTAAGTTTGAAGAACTTAAGACGGCACTGAGCGCATTGCACGTTATTCAGTTATGTCACAATAAAATCTAATTAACTGTATATCTATATATAAAGGTATAAATTAAAGTACTCTCAATATTGTAGACAGATATGCAACAAAGTCTATTACAGCATCTTCAGGGAACTACATTTTAATGATGAGAAAATTCAGTTTTAGGATGCTATATCTCTTAATCTAAGTACTTGAAGACAAGATGTGGTTGAAACTTATTTTTTTATATTTTATCATTGCTCAGAAAGTTATAGTTCTGTTGCTATGGTAAGCATACAACCATTGAGTGCCTGAATGGAAAACAAATGAAGCATATGCTATTTTACTCTCTTTTATTGATGTTTATTTGAATTGTGATGTTACAATGTAATTTTTTTTATCTACACTGTTTAATGAGTAAATCTTGGATACAAGTGAGCGTTAGGCGCCTTAAGGTAGAGTACCGGTGATTATTGCCGATCTTAAATAATCGGTTATTTCAGAGAGATGAATTTTATTTTTTTCAAACTTTGATTATTGATATATGTTTACGTAATTCCTTTATAATACAGTATTTTCACAATAAATATTGACTTTGATACAAATATCATCTGAAAAATACGATTTCGCGATTTCTTCAAAGATCGCAGAGCCCTTTTAACTGTTTATTTATTTATATTATTTAATTTAAGCTTATACGAATGTGAAGTTGTTGTGGCCGAGTGGTTAAGGCGATAGACTGCAAATCTTTTGGGATCTTCCCGCGCAGGTTCGAATCCTGCCGACGTCGCATACTTTTTGCAGCGCGTTTTATTTATTTTCTAACGTAATTTGATTTGTTTATTGTTAAATATGTTGCAATTTTTATGCACATTCTTCAATTTTTAAAATTAAAATGTTAAGGCTAAATTGGGTGATTTACTGCTGAAAATACGAATCATGCATGTTGCATTTTTATTTTTATTTCAAAAAGTAAACGGTAAATCTCTCTTTTTCTTGGTATTTTTGCTGTATATAGTGTATCTATAAAAACTAAGTTCAAAATATTACTTAAATGATACTATTTTGAATTTTATGACACTTTGTTTTTAACCAACCCTAATTTCTACTTTGCTGAAACCCCTTACATTTCATGGCGCTCTTCCATAGATAACACGTTATAAAAAATAAATGTCTGTAAGAGAACAATTATTTCATCTTGTTTAAACTTTACACACCTTAACTGCATCTGTACACACCCACTGCATGCCCATATTTGGAAATCTGGCTGATTATGGAACTTTCATATACCCCAGGGGTGCAAATAAACTGGACAAAAGCCGAGCGTGGGGGTGGTTTTGAAAAAATCGGTATATTTTTTTTAAAGCACGGAAAGCTTACCTAAAAATGTGCATGTAGTTCAGTGGAACGATGCTGATTAAGAAAATAATACATAAGATTATATTTGGATAGGTTCCCATTACGGGTGCGCTACCTAAAACAGGTTTAAAAACCAAGTAATTCTTTTTCATAGACTGTCCCAAGGGCTGTAACCCCAGTTTTATTTATTGGTGTTTGTTTTTTGTCCTGAGTCTAAATATGTGGCAATTGGGCACTTAACTGAAATAAAGGACATTTAAGTGATGTTAAGAACAATTTCCTCCTGACGCAACTAAGGTTCTACTTAGTTTATAATTGAGGCAGTTTCTGACCCAAATATTATAATTAAACGTGTTAAAGTATGTCTGTTATAAACAATTTTTGCAAAATAACATTCTTTTGAAAATATTTAAAGATTCAAGGGCTTAAAACCTTTCGTTTTCTGTTGGCTTTCCCAACTCAAACACAAATCTCTCGAGTGGGTTCTGTGCCTGGTCCAGCACTACCATGGTAACCATGGAGACGTCTCCCCTAGCAACCATGTCCTTTACCCCTCCAATCACCTTGGAGATGTAGCCATTGACATCTGGATGGAGGCACATCTACAATGTACAATTAACATAAACATTGGACAAAGAGACTTGTGTTACAGACATTGATGCACCAAGAACCCATGTTTTGAAAAAGACAAAACCACTATCAATTCTACAGCTGACAAAAGGTCAAAACACATGATCGCAGTCAAAAATGCATCCTAAGCAATCATCTTCACAGTCAGCTGTGATAAAAACTGCCACTCAATTAGTGGAGTTGAACACACACACTTTGGGAACTATACATTCTATAGTGGAAAAACAGAAAAAGGGCCATTATTCTGCCAAAACGTTCCACAGCTGAAATTCCTTCTCTAATGATCATCTTCACATAAAGGTCATTCAACAGCAAACACATTGGCCAGAAAACACAAGCTTCTGATAACTATATATTCAATGTTGGAAAAAAAACACCCTAATGGACATATTATTGCCAATAATTGTCACATTATATATTTTCTTATGATCATCTACATATTAAAGGGGCCTTTTCACAGATTTTGGCATTTTTTTTAACTTATTCATTAAATGCTTTATATTGATAAATGTAAACATTGGATCGTAAAAGCTCCAGTAAAAAATCAAGAAAAAAATTTAAAAAAGGAAAAGAACATTGCCCGGAGCAGGTTTCGAACCAGTGACCCCTGGAGTCCTGCCAGAGTCCTGAAGTAAAAACGCTTTAGCCTACTGAGCTATTCCGCCGAGTACACATTCATGACGTATTTTATACCTTATATAAGCAATCTTTGTAGTTTCACAAAATTTAACGACAAAAACAGAACTCTCCAAATTATTCAATCGTTTCGCGTTGCAACGCTTTATAATTTTTAGGTTTTAAAATCGTCAAAAGATGCAAATAATGGCTATATTAGAGCATGGTTAATGTTCAGTATTACTGTTTCTTCACAAATATCATAACTAAAACGAAAACTTACGAATCTGAAACAACTTTTTTCAATTTTGTCAATTTACCAAAGCGTGAAAAGATCCCTTTAAGGTCATTCAACTATAAACAGTTGAGCTAAATCCAAGCTGGCAGATGTATATAAAGACAGGTATACAAGTCCAATACTTGCTGCTCCCCACTCCATGAAGGCAAGACATCAAGGGTAAAACCTTCAGGTAAAAAACCTGTGCTTCTGATCACTGGATTTCAATATTAACATGTCTCCATGATTCAAACTTGTGTCCTCGAGCAGCATAAGCAGACGCGCTACCACTGCCCCACCCAGACTTTCATATAAAGCAGTGAATTGTAACATCTAACACTATAATATGGGTAGATGTTGGCATCCGCTAATTGTTCACTTCAATAATTGTCAAATACTTACAGACTGTTTTAATAGATAATCCTTGAAGTTCAATAAGTGAATAAAACAGTGAAAAATATAATTCCAACTTAACAATAAACAGAGGGGTAGGGAACTATTTTCTACAAATAAAAACAGACAATTAAAAAAACGTCCAGCCATTCAGAAAAATAGGTAACATGTGCGTGGGTTTTCCAACAGAGGCGCATTTTTCAGACCAAAAAAATATTACATGACTGCGAGAAGTTTTTTGCATTTTCCACTCAATAATCTGTTGGCATGCTGCCAACATAGTAAAAAACAAACATACAGTATTGGTGTGTCACAATAAAAACAAAATTATTTATTATTTACAAAAGTAAGTTAATTTGATAATAAATAAAGCATTTACTCAAAAACAGATAGTTTAATAGTTTGAAGATTATCATAAAATGCTTTAAAGGGGCCTTTTCACAGATTTTGGCATTTTTTAACTTATTCATTAAATGCTTTATATTGATAAATGTAAACATTTGATCGTAAAAGCTCCAGTAAAAAATCAAGAATAAAATTAAAAAAAGGAAAAGAACATTGCCCGGACCAGGTTTCGAACCAGTGACCCCTGGAGTCCTGCCAGAGTCCTGAAGTAAAAACGCTTTAGCCTACTGAGCTATTCCGCCGAGTACACATACTTGACGTATTTTATACCTTATATAAGCAATCTTTGTAGTTTCACAAAATTTAACGACAAAAACAGAACTATCCAAATTATTCAATCGTTTCGCGTTGCAACGCTTTATAAGTTTTAGGTTTTAAAATCGTCAAAAGATGCATTTAATTGCTATATTAGACCATGGTAAATGTTCAGTATTACTGTTTCCTCACAAATATCATAACTAAAACGAAAATTTGCGAATCTGAAACAACTTTTTTCAATTTTGTCAATTTACCAAAGCGTGAAAAGATCCCTTTAAAGCGGGTATATACGATCTTATCAAATATTTAGTAATAAATATAAAATGTGTAAAAAACTTATTATACATATATTTCAATATAAACTAAAATAAAAGTTAAGAAGAACATGTGTCGAAAAATGCTAAATAAGCCAGATATTTAATTCTGAAATCGAAAAAGGCTGTAGAGCCGAATTCGCCAGCATGTATATCATGCATGTACGATGTGAATCTAAATTTAGTTTAACGGTTCATTTGAAGTTCCTGCAGCGATATCGATTCATACGACACATCAAAGACCTATAGATTACACAGATTGGAAACTTCGCGCCTTATCGGGCTATCTCTCGGCGGGGTCACGTGGTCGAGAAACTGATAAGAACACTTGGGATCAGCAGACGATTTATTCCATGAATCAATCGGAGTAGTCCGGAGATAGCCGGTGTATCACGATTGCGATAAGATAGCGACGCGTCAGTAGCAACGGCTACGATTATCGAGCAAAGTTATGCGAAAATGTTACAGCGCTGTAGAAAGGCGGCTGTAACTTGGTCAATAATGATCCGATTTTCATAAAATAAAGTTTCATAGAAACATGAGTAATTATGTTTTTATAAAATCTCGATTTTATTTACCTACAATAAGAATTTATAATGCCGCGATCATTGAAGCAATTGCGCTAAGAACTTCCAAATCGCGGCGAGAATGCTGTTGAATAATTTATTTAAAAGGCTTTTGCTGATAAAATATTCTTGTATAATTTGGTATTACAGACAGTTAAAACCTGATAAAATATTATTATTTCAAAACGGACAGATATATGTGGACACATAGATCTAGGTCTCTGATTAAAACAACATTACAGTATAATAAATGCTATGATCGTTCGATCCAAAACCGGGTTTAGTTCGACTTATTTCAATATTGATTGTGTAGATTTTTTTCAATTGTTTAATTCTATTTTTATTTAGATCTTATTAATGAGTTATAGGTTATTAAAGTTTTGTTTGTAATCCAGTTTTTTTCTTTTGGTTATTAAATTAAGCTTTCAGTATCGTGGGCTAGGATTTCGCGAAAAGAAAAAAACAAAAACATTTCACGCGCGTGTTAATCGTCGAATCAATTAGCGAACTGAAGATGCTTTGAGTGTTTTTACTTTACTCTTGAGAATTAATTAAAAGAAGGGATTCTTACTTCAATTATCAGTTTGCGTTGTTGATTGATTTTAATTGTGTGATCAGTGGCCGCGGCCGGCGAATTCATTCTTTATATGTCATTGTGATGTCCAATTAAGGTAAGTCTTTGTTGTGAATGTGTTAGATTTTAATATACTTGTTTATAATAGTACGTTATAAACACAATGAAATGCTGTATAAAACTGTTTAAAAAAAGGCTATTATCGATTGTGTATCTTATAAGTTGGACATACTAGTACATATTTTGGATTTTACATTTTTTAAATTCTGTATCATTTGTGCAATCATGTCGCGTAACAGAGACCCTGATTTTTTCGCTTGGAGTGATAGTGATGTAGACCTTGATGAGCTTTTTGAAGGGGACTATACTGACAATGACTCTGTTTGTACTGATAAACATAGTGTTGATAAGAAAGATATATATGTGTGTCCAATTTGTTCACGAGAATACAAGACTATATCTGGGTTCCGAGGTCACGTAACGAAAAAGCATGACGAGAACTTTAAAGGTATGGCATTTTTCTTCATTTCTTCAAAGTACAATTCTCACAATATATGTGTATCAAACAGGTATTTCCTGCTCAGCAGCCACGTTATAGTTCCAAATTATTTGCAATAGATTTTATATCCAGTACTAGCATAGATTAGGTTTATAATGGTATCAGTCTAAAAGTCTGCAAATCTTTAAATATAATATAAGTGATTTGCTTTTATACCGGAGGGGGGGGGGGGAGTAGTTCTGATTAAAAGAGACAGGTTTCATCTGTTAAAAATGACTTCATTCATTAAAGTATCACATGATGAAAAAACAGTATCAAAAAATATATATATTCCATACTTCGCGAAAGCTGTCTGTCCCCAGTGGACATGTTTGACAAAATTTATTTTTAGCAAGCTGACAGATTTTAGGAGCTAGTTCAAATGACTGTCTGGAAAAATTAAAGAAAATAAAATTTATATAAATACTTTGGTCTGACGGTTTAATGGATCCTGTCAGACCGACTGTCTGGAAGATTTTCTGAGCTTCGCGAAGTCTGCAATTCTTGTTAAATATTTAATCACTATCATTTATTGGCGAATCAGCACATTCGCCTTTGGCCATTCACAATGTATTTGAGTTTAATTATGGCCAAGACATACAACAATAAAACATTTAAGCGTATAATACAAAACAATAATAACAATCATAGCATTAGATTAATACAGAGCAAGTGGATTCAGTTGTAGAGCACATTTGCAAGATAAAAGGGAAAAACAGTGTAAATTCCCTTTCTATAGTATGCACAGATATATCACTAGTTTCAGGTATTGCTTGAACACTAGCATCTTCAAATTCTGTCTGAATGGTTTGAACATTTACATCAGTGAATTCACGCTGGACTGTCTGTTTACTGTCACATTCAAAGTTTATTTCAGGATTCACATTTTCACTGCTTTCATGTTTTGTCTTTTTTAAATAATGGTATTTATGACGCCGACCAGAAACACCTGCTCTCTTCTTTTTTTTTTGGCATTTTGATCTGGAAAAAGAAATACTGAATTATTCATAATGCTTTTAAGATTGATTAATTAACATCACTCTTTCGATTAACGAACACGGTCTATTAACCCTTTCCCACTCAGAAGCAAAGTGAAAATGGCTATGTGCTTAACCCTTTGCATGCTGGGAAATTTGTCGTCTGCTAAAATGTTGTCTGCTAAATTTCTAAAATTAGCATTTTCTTCGATTTTTTTCAAAGAATACTATCAGAATAGCAAACAGTTTGGATCCTGATGAGACGCCATTTGTGGCGTCTCATCTGGAGTTTGGATCCTGATGAGACGCCACGTTCTGTGGCGTCTCATCTGGATCCAAACTGTTTGCACAGGCCTTCAAAATTCGGTTCCCGCACTGAAAGGGTTAACCCGTTTCCACTCAGATTAAAAAACATGATGGGATTTTGTGATTCTAAAAAACGACTTTCTGAAACGCTATGAAAAGTTCCTTATGGTAACATATTTACGCTGAATTCAGACCAATCGCACATGCACAATTTTTTAATCTGATAAACATCAACGTATGAGGCGATATCGATTTTAGCTGACTTACTAACACATTAAAGTTGTGAATTCAGTCAAGTGTTTAACACATCATTGTCAATTACCTGTGAAATAATGAAATGTCAGTTGTCAATACACTGTGTAACATTTCCAGGAAATTTTGTTGGAATTTAATTGATTCATACCTAGATTAACATATCACCAAGCATAAAAATCTGACTTAATCTATTTGGGATGAAAAATGAAAAAGTTTATCAAAAACACGTTTGACAGCTATCTTGTACAACAGAAGAAAAGAGCTTAAAATTGTACCAACATTGTATAAGGCCAAATCCTTTAAATTGAATATTTTCTTCTAGTTTGTTTAAATCTATACTTAGATTAACATATTGCCTAGCATAAAAATCTTACTTCAACGATATGGGATGAGAAATAGAAAAGTTTTCACAAAGAAACAAACCACTTTGGCGACAGGTGTGAAAAATTATTGAATGAATTAACAGTATAAAATTGTACAAAGGCAAAATCCTTTAAAATGACTTATTTCGTCTACTTTTTATTAATCATACCTAGAATTACATATCACCAAGCATAACAATCTGACTTAATCGATTTGGGATGAAAAATGAAAAAGTTTATCAATAAGAACAAAAACACGTTTGACAGCAATCTTGTACAACAGAAGAAAAGAGCTTAAAATTGTACCAACATTGTATAAGGCCAAATGCTTTAAATTGAATATTTTCCTGTAGTTTGTTTAAATCTATACTTAGATTAACATCTTGCCTAGCATAAAAATCTTACTTCAAAGATATGGGATGAGAAATAAAATAGAAAAGTGTTTCAACAAAATACAAACCACTTGATTGAATGAAATAACAGTATAAATAGTACAAATTGTACAAAGGCAAAATCCTTAAAAATACCTCATTTTCGTCTACTTTTTATAAATCATACATAGATTAACATCTCACCTAGCATAAAAATCTTACGTTATCAATATGTGATGCTTAATGAAGAAGTTTATAGAAAAATGCTTCGGGCCTTTCAATTTTTCAAAAATTATCGAAAATGAACGAATCCAGTGTTCTCTTTCAAATTCCGATAAATTAATAATTAATTAGAATAATAACTACCGAAACCTAAAGAATTATCAAGACAGAAAATAAATACTTATTTCTTATCACAAAAAGAATATTCAATATGTCTTTTTTCGGAGACCGACTTTGCTCACTACGTAAAGTTCGTAACGTTGCGCTTTCAGGCATTCATTGCTCTGCAAACTGACAACCGAGCGCTAAAAACACTAATTAACACATTAAAATTGTTAATAACAATATCAAAATAATATAAACTTACCAGATCATGCTCAGAATACCCTACGACATCAAATATTAACGACTAATTACGAAGAATAATTGTTTGCTTTAAAAGAAAATGGCCGACAGCAGCTGGAACAGGGAAGATTCTACAGGTACACCGGCATCTCCAAAATCAATGTCACGTGATCCGCGTCCGCCGATAGATATTATCGCATATCGCTATAGCGGAGACGAGAGATTCCAATCTGTGTAATCTGTCTTTGGACACATGAACACTTACAAAAAAGACGAATGCATCGGTTATTGTAGGAAAATAATTACGAATTATCTTCGTCACAATCGGCTCGGTGCGCTAATTTGTATTTGCTGTATTTTATGAAATTTGTCTTAAATGTATCATTTTTCTTGCAAATTGTGTGTTATTATAACATATTTGTATCAATATTTTACAATTCAGCACATATAAAAATCGTATATACCCGCTTTAAATAAAAACATGTCAAAATTCAACTTAAAAAAACTTCAGTATAATAACAAGTGTGTCTTTGGATTAAAGGTCTATCAGTCAACAGAAAATGCAAACCAAAATAACAGAAACACTACAAATTATAAAGTGGCTTTACTTTTGTAAACCGTTATAATTCATCAATTTCAAATACCTGTAATGAATACACATAAGGAGAATGTATTTAAAGTGGGTGTCAATATCATTCTTTGTCCTTTTTTCTTGTATCTGTAACAACAATCTGTGAACAAATAACTATTACAGAGCTCCAGATAAGGTTTTGTGAAATTCTTAAATTACTACCAGATTTTCAAAAAGAATTCTTAACACTGAAATTTTATTTTTAACGTTACTACTAAGTTTTGGAAAATAATTCTTATTTTTCTAAATGACCTTAAAATAAATAATAATGGTTATTTTCATGCGAAAAAAATCAAAATAAACATACTAGCAACTTTATTTATACGAGTTCAACAGTGTCTTTTCAGTATTTTACAATTTTATTTTTCTAATACCTTCATATGCCCAAACTGTGCTTAGATTGCATGCCTTAGATGAATTTTTACATATTTCACATTTAAAACGGGTCTCCCCTTCAATCTTTTCAACGATTGGCCACGTGATTGTTCGTAATTACGAAAATACGACCCTTATCTGGAGCTCTGTATTAGATTATTAAAATCTAGATAAGATAGGTTCAGCTACAGTTTTTTATTGTTCAGTGTCTTTTTTTGGTTCTGTAACTTTAGATTCCATAATGAACTCTACATAACTAACCCATAGTCTACATTCATATTCCACACCTAATAGTTATTAATATCAATTGCTATCAAATAGATGCTCTTTAAGACAAAGCGTTGTATTTCTGACGTTTATAAAATTTGACTGCACCTGATGCTGCGTTATGTCAAATGGCTAACCTGAAACAAATATTTATTGCATAACTGGTACTTGTGTTGCAATTACCTGTACAGGAACATTGTATTTCTTCCTTCTTTCAAACACACCAGGTGGGTAGAGGAGTCTGTTGTACAAAATTAAGTGAATACTTGTCTCCAAGAACTCTGCAAAAATATCACTGCCCACTGAAAGAACACAAATGAACATAAATGATTGGAAAGTCAAGTTAATTAAGGGTTGTTGAGCAGCAAATTAAATAACTATTTGGAGGTCATTACTTAAACAAAAGATGTGTTTGTCAGAAACACAATGTCCACATTGGGCCGCTTTGAAGCCATATATTTGACCTTGAAGGATGACCTTGACATTTGGCAGGTACAGATAATTATCTCCCTTTGAAGCTTATTACTTCCCTTGGACTTGAATGAATGAATGAATGAATGAATGACAGACGGACAGGCCAAAAACAATATACACCCAATCATTTGATCCGGGGGCATAAAAAGTTAATGAAAATCAGAATAGCAATTCTTGTTTAGTAGACACAATCCAATGATGATCCTGATGCTAAATGAGTCCAACTAACAACTCAATGTGCATTATACTAGGGCTAC
Source organism: Dreissena polymorpha (assembly GCF_020536995.1). Taxonomy (NCBI): domain Eukaryota; kingdom Metazoa; phylum Mollusca; class Bivalvia; order Myida; family Dreissenidae; genus Dreissena; species Dreissena polymorpha. The sequence continues at coordinate 14,826,769 of NC_068359.1, read as the reverse complement.
ACAATAGCTACAGATTAAGATCTAAAAATGATAAAACAATACAATTTGGTAGGTTTAATAACAAGACAATATGAAAGGGTTTATGTAAAATTTTAACAAAATATTTTCAAAAATAACAGTCAGTGCTTTCCACAGGAATTTTTTATGAAAGCCCCAATGGGGTGGGTAAGAGAGGGCTGTCCCCTCCATACTTTTTTTTGTACTTTAGAGTCAAATGATGTCATTTGGTGCGCTATGACTCTTCAAAAAGAAAACATCATTGATATACAAACATGTAGAATCATTTTAAAATTGTTGTTATAAATTGTTTTTTACTTTGCATGCATAGATATTATAATCCAGACTCGAACGATTCCCCAATACATTTGTATTAACCCGACCAAATAACTGCATACTTACTACTTTTCCAGTTTCTATTAATTACCCAATAATCCTGTATATTCCTCTTTAAAAGGGCCAGCTTTAGTTGGGTAAAGAGATACATGTTATTGACAAAGGATCTGAAATTGGCTTTCAAAATTTAGGCGAAGTCAATATCACTTTGATCTTACAAAATGCTAGTGGAAGTTACATGTACTGCAAAAATAAATTGATCTGAAAATTTCAGACACGCCGCAGGTTCTGATTTCGAAATTCAAGCACCACATTGAGGTACAGTTAAAAGGCAAGTGGAAAGCACTGATGGTATAAAGCAGATTTTAATTAGATCACTACCATTTAAACAGCATACATCAACTAAGTGACCCACTCAAAACATCAGAAACGTCACATTCCATTTGAAGTAACCCTTTACAACTAAGATACATATTTTGAATCATTTGTTGTCCCTTTGAAAGTTAAATTTAATTGATGACCCTTGTTACTACATGTAGATTCAAATTTCAAGGCTTCATTTCCAACCCTTAGATACTGATGAGCAGCAAACAGCATAAAACCTAAACAGACTGCAAGTTACTTGGAGGCTGTTCTGGTTTTATGCTGTTTGCAAATAGCAATTTTCACTTTGCTTTTAAGTGGGAAAGGAGTAATCATTATGGTCACCAATACAGGTCTGGTTGTGTGACGTCTTTAATTAGTACTGATTTTTTAATTTTTAATTGATAATGAAATGTACGGTTGATTTGTAGAACAGCAGTACATGTAGCAATTTACGGAATGGGCTATTGGCATGGTCAGTAATTGTTTATGTTCTTCAAGCGTCTCAGTAATTGTTTATGTTCTTCATTCAAGCGTCAGACTCAGTTTGTCAGTCCATACATTATTTGCTTTTGTCCCTTTTAAAGTATATTGACACTAGCTTATAATCAAAATGTTATTGTATTTTATGTCACATGTGTATTAAAATTTTGGGTTCTATTTTGTAATCATCTTTGCCGCCACCTCTTTTGACATTGTCTTTTTGCATTTTCATCATTTAGCTCTCAGCATAAAATGTTAAATGCAAAGGATGCATTAGACTACAAAGCATAACTTTCTCAATGTTTATGCGATGTAAATGTTACACTTAACTTTTTCTATTACTTCCAGTATAAAAAACTTTATATCAAAACCATACTACATGTAGTGAAATAAGGTCACTGCCAACAGCCTTGCTGTTGGGCAAGCTCTTTAGACTTTAGCCACATGGTTAGAGTGTCTTACTACCACTCTGGAGGTCGTGGGTACAATCCCCCTTTGGAGCTCAGGATTTTATGCTTTATAAACTCCATAAAATGTGTTAATTGCCCTGATCCATTATAGCTGCGTTAAATTTCCTAGCATGTTTTTATCTGGATGAATATTTCAAAGATATTTTTTGAAGATATGGTATTTACTTAATGTGTACTAGGGCTGTCACGATACGCCGTGAGCGTACCGCGGTATATCGTGGTACGGCAACACTGTATCGCGGTACGTACCGCGATATTTTACAGAATATGTATCTGTGAAGAAAACAGCAGAATAACAAGTTTTACAAACTTTATTAAACTAAATAATCAGAAAACACTGGTATCATAGTATGACTAGAAACTGTAAAATAAACTGTAATAAACTTGATAGAAGTAGTCATTGTTATTGTTATTCGCGTCTTTTTCTAAAATGTCCGCCAGGTTGTTGACAATAGCTGTGACTACGATCTGTGTAAATCGAACGCTTCAAGGGCATGTTTAAAATGCGGAGTCAGCAGGCCCAGTATTGAAAATCCGTAACGTTCTGACTCTTCCTCGACTTATTCAGAATCTTAAGATAACATGATTCGGAAGTGCCATGCTTTGAACGATCGATATACTAAAGAAAGAAAATAAGAAATATAATAAACATCTTTTGGATAATTATGAACTTATTTGCAAAGGAAATCTGTCCCAAATTCCAAAAAAGGTACGGACCCATACATCGCCGTATTTTAAACGTGAAAGTTAAACATCTACCAGTGGAAGCGCTTACTTGACCTGGATATTAACGGATTATTTATTTAGCCCTTTTGCATCGCTTCTACAGTTTTCAAAACGATATCTATATCAAAATAATTATGTAATGTATTTATATCTGTGCTAATATAATAATATTTAAAAAACCGGTGCGGCAACGCCGTACCGCGGTGCGATTTTTTTCACGACATGCACCGCGATATACCGGTATACCGGTGAATCGTGACAGCCCTAATGTGTACACACACTGAATAATCAATATGTAGGCTGTACCTAAACTTTGCCCAAGAAGTTATAATATTTCAGGATCAAATTTAGCAAATATCACGAATTACAATCGCACATTGCAATTTTAAACTACAACTTCATACTTAAAACTTGAATCCGGGTCCATTAGCCCTAATTTCAGTTCTCCCTTATTCCCATTTGCCCTAAATCCTGTTTGCCCTGGGTTCATTCGCCCTTAATTTTATTGTAAAAGCAGGTAAGCAATAAATATAACGAAATTTGTTATCTTTTTAACATTTTATTGTTACCTTCACCATTTATTGAGTATATAAATATACATGCATATTAATATTACAAAGATGTACATGAAACAAATCAATAAAGAATATATATATATTAAGTATAATACAATGAACACATTAAACCTTTACATTAATTAATACATGCATATAAATCACACAAATATGTACATGATACAAATACAGTGTACAGTACAACAATAAAGAATAAAGTATAATACAATGAACACAGTATGTAACACCTTTAAGCTGTTCACGCTCCAGGTCAGAAGACTGCATGCTGATGGCTACCATCTTGGCTTCCTTGCGCAGGGCTGGTACCAGCACATAGAAGGGCACTGCGCCATGATGTGCCTGGCTGTTGAGCCGATGATGTCATCCTGAAATCAATGCAAACATGATTTACGATTTGTGTGGATAATTTAACAAATAAATTCAATAGAAAATGGAAAATAATTATATAAATAAACAATAAATTGTATATTGCAATTACCTTCTACATCACTATTCTTTCCAATCGAACATCTGGAAACGCTCCGAACTTCCACCCAAAATATGACATTGCTGATCCATTAGGATGGATGTAGTCTACTAGCTGCGTCAGTTGGACAGAGCTTGCACGGGCCTGAAGCTGTTGGAATGTTTCGGTAGTGTGTCCGGCTGGCAGGAACGGCTATGCCATCAACTGTCTAACGTACTGGTGGACATATACTAGTAAGAAGTTAATATAATTATGTTCCTTTGTTTTGTACCTTGAACCATCGTGTCGCGTACTGTAGAAATTCAACTGGAATTGTGTAGCGAACACGAGATGTCGTTGCTCGTCAACGCAGAGATCAGCTATCCAACACTTAATATTTATTAAATTTCCACTACACAATAATTTCAATAAGGTATTTTATATAACAAAACAGGATAAAATTGCAATTAAATAATATTTTACTAATTAACAACGCTAGTAACTGTATCTAATTTCATGAACTGACACTGACATAAACGAATTTTGCTGGCACCAACACCACGGCTTTAATTGCTTAAAATATTGTCCGTAATACAATCAATTAACACATACCGTTATCTCTTTAATCTGTTAATTAATCGACAGCGATAAATAAAGGTCAGGTGCTACTTCAGTCACACATCGCAATGCACGCGGGAATTATTGCAAATTGATTGGTTATATTAAATGAATATTGATTATGTTTTCATTGAGATTTAATTATTTGCTAATGCAGGGATCAACACGATTATAAGAAATTAGATAAACCGGCAAACAGTTACCTATATATTGTTGAATGAAAGAACCATAAACAATGAAAAAAGTTACACTCAAAATCTCATTATCTTAATGATTAGAATACACATATTATTATACGAAGATTTATAAATATATACAGATTATATATAAAATAATAAATGATGCACTTTATATTGTGCCAATGTGTACTTTAAAATTTACATACTCACCAGTTCCAAATAGTTTATTATAAATGCTAATAGCTAGTAATAATGATAAAATAATAATAACTAAATATTTATATTTTATTGTAGATGTATGTATTATATACACTTGACAAAATAAATTTAACTAACCAGTTCCACAAAATTTGCTGCCGGCGTTCACAAATGTCGCATGTAACCGCATGTTGTCTAGGCCGTACCTCCAAATTGCATGAGATGCATACATTATCCATTTTTGGAATAATAGAACCAAATAGTTGAGCTCCATTTTATAGATCTATACTTGGATAATTCACAGTTTGGTTATTCCAAAATTATCACACACAAAAAGTGTTACTGAAACATAAAAGACGGTGCTCTTTAACTTGTGTGTTTGTAACAAAGGCCAGTAATTTTCACTAATTGCTTATTATATTAATTCATTACGGTACAAACTTGCTTACATCATATCCTCGTAGGCCCGAAATCCATGGGGGTCAGAATTCCGGTGACATTTGTTTTTGTCTCGTATCGCGAGAGTTAAGATGACGTCACGCACGCGCAGTTCGGTAAATATTGACAGATGACAACAGGGCCCTCAATCCATTTTAGAGGAAGCGGGTTGCTACCCATAGCAGGGGGAATTTTCGCGGCGTTTCCCTTTTGGGGGGATTTTTTACTTACTCTCTAATTATAACATTTGTACATGTTTGCACTATATTGATTGCTTTTTTCATAATTTAGTATGTTTGACAAGATTAAATTAAAATAGAATTAAGATATAATAATCATGAGACACATCTATCTATAAAAAAAAAATTTTTTTTTTATTTTTTTTAGGGGCAAAAAGTTTACTTTTTAGGGGGGGGAATGCAGCCGAATTTCGACCGTGGATTTGACAGATTGAGGGCCCTGGCCAACGCTACTGTCACCTACGAAAAGACGCTCGAAATGAGACCAAAACAGGTAACACTCGTGTATAATGTTTCTCACACCTTAATTTGTATGTTTTCTACTATTCCTATTTTTTCAATTATATGCAATTAATTGCTGAATGGTCCCTATCACTTTCAATGCTTTTACAATTTCTAATTCAGGCAAAGCCAAAACATTTGGAGAGGAGGGTCCAGAAAAACAGTTAGAAGAGATATTTATAAGTTGGAGCTCTCAGGAGGGGTGACACTTTACTCTGTGATTAGGAAGAAAAAACTAATGAAAATACAAATGCATAAACAAATTTTAAATAAGTTTATATATTTTGACTGTTATAAAAAAATTAAAGAATATTTCCAAGTTAAAAAAAATATACAAAAAAATAAATAATAGCAGTTGCTTGGCCTAAATACACCATTAGGTTTGAGTAATTTCCCTTTGAATGACGTCACCGGAATTAGGTCCTCTCTAAAAAATGGCAGACAGCTTTGACCAGGGCTACTTTACGAAGCCGAATCTTATTTATTTAAGCACATATTTGCCAAATTCGGTTTGGTAAATGTAAATAGAGGATTATTGTAAAAATACGGAGCTTCAATGGGGGATCGAACTCACGACCTCCAGAGTGGTAGTCAGACACTCTAACCGCGTCGCTGAAAAGCTAGCTCAACAGCAAGGCTGTTGGAAGTGACCTTAAATCACTACACTCCTCCCCCTCTTAATGTTACAAGGCCAGACATGCCCGCTACAGCATGTCATATGACACTTTTTTGCTATATTATAGTGTCGACCGCTGCACAAGCGGCTCCTTGAAGCCATTAAAAATGTTTCAAGGCCAGACATGCCTGCTACAGCATGTCATATGACACTTTTTGCTATATTATAGTGTCGACCACTTCACAAGCGACTCCTTGAAGCCATTAGAAAGCTCACACCCACGTTCTGAATCACAGTTCGTGTTTGCCTCATGGCCATTATTGTAAAAATACGGAGTTTCAATGGGGGATCGAACCCACAACCTCCGTCGCTAAAAAGCTAGCTCAACAGCAAGGCTGTTGGAAGTGACCTTAAATCGCTACACAATTTTGTGTTGTAATTGTTTACTTTCACTTCTTTTTAAAAATTGATTCTTACCCCCACGGAATTTGGTCCTTCGAGGATAAATGTGTGAATAATCAACTGTTGATACCCCAGGGCGAACGGACCCAGGGCGAATGTGTAACTTGGGCGAACGGACCCGATACCGTTGTACCTTAAAACATATTTTTGTATTTTTAAACGGAACCTTACCTGCAGTCTTATTAATTTCGCCAGTATTCATCTTTTTTATAACTTGCAAAGATTACATGTTCTGTTGTTCTTTATGTTTACATTCTCGGCTAAGACCAACTTTCAATAAAGGGAAGTAACTATATTCATGGCGAAGTCAAGGTTACACTTCACTCTCGATTTTTACGAAACGCGTAGAAACGATGATCGTCACTATGATAGCCCAAAAAGGAGCCATTTAACGTTTTGGTAAATTGACAAAAGCCGTTTCAGATACGCAAATTTTCGTTTTTCTTATGATATTTTTGAGGATATAGTAATACTGACCATTTACCATGCTCTTAAATATGCATTATATGCATCTTTTGACGATTTGAAAACCTGAAAATTATAAAGCTTTGTGCGACGCGAAACGATTGAATAATTTGGAAAGTTCTGTTGTCCTTATATTTTGGGATACAACGAGGATTGCTTATATAGGTAAAAAATACATTCGCTCTAAGCATGAGCATGGATGGTCGAGTGGTCTAGGCGGGAGACTTTTTACTCCAGGACTCCAGGGGTCAGTGGTTCGAGCCCTATTGAGTGATTCTTTTTATACTTTAAAAAAAATGTATTCTTATTTTTTACTGGAGATTTTTAGGTCAAATGTTTAAATTTATTAATATAAAGCATTTAATGACAAGGTTCAATACATGCCAACATCTGTTAAATGGCCCCTTTAATGATCTCTGCGCGCAAATGTAAAAATTTAAACTATGTTTGATGCGTGCAGTGTTTGCGATTGTTCACCTGCAACCGTGCATATGTGAGTTGTTTTTTTAAAGTATGTTAATGCAAACTTAATATAATGTTACTAAAGGTTCTGAGAAAATATAAAAATATGCACTTATAGCCTCGCCTCAGTCGTAGCACAAGTAGCTTGAAATATAAAAAATACTTCAGAAACATATGGAAAAGATTTTTTTCAGATGCTAAATTTTGATAATTAACAAACTTGCAACTGCTAAATGATTAAGGTACTAGATTATGTGACAAAAAGTGTACATACCGGTTCAAGCGTTGGTTTGATATACATTGACTAGTACCATTAAGCATTAACACTGTACCACACAAAAGATTGATAAAAACGCTCAAAGTTTTGGGGATTGGAATGGAGAAGAATGATTGGGTATTAGTAATTAGCGACCCAGCATCAAACTGGCAAAATGTTATTTAAGGTATTCCTCAGGAGTCGGCGCTAGGCCAACTTTTTTCGTAATTTCAATTAAGACCTCCCAAACACAGAGATATCCAAAACTTATCTCTTCGCAGATGAAGCAAAACTTTTAAATACAATAAACTACATAGATGACATGGTAACGCTACATAAAGACATATACCGCCTCACTCAACGGATCCATACATGACGTCATCGTTTCCATTTAGATGCATGTAAGCAAATTAGTAAAGGGAAGTACAACCAAGAACCTGCATTCAAATATAACATGTAAGGCTAATATTTAGCGCAAAATAAGGAGAAAAAAAGACATATGTTAAAAAATTGATTCGAACATCAGCTGCGATAAACATATACAAGATAAAGTGAAGAAAAGCGATAATATGACGATTTTGAAACTTACTGGAAGAAAAACTCTCACATCATCTTAAAATAAATAATATTAATATTTTATGTTATTCTGATTCAAAAGTCGATATTTATAAATATCAAAAATTTAAATTGAAGTGACATAAATACTCAGAATCAACAAATATTTCGTAAAATAAAGTTAACCAATAAAAAAACATTTTTTCTTATAGCAATAGCCAAAAATTCAACGCAAGATGTGGTTTGGTAACATGGGTTCAACCAGGTACAAAATGCTCGTTTGATTTTTTGTGTGTGTCACAATATATCCTATTTGAATTTTCATTGACGATATACGAACACTAAGGCACAAGTGCGAGATTGGCTTCGAAGATCGTCGGAAGCACGACGTAGTTCTCATTAGACTTTTGCATAAAAATTAATGAGCTTGTCTCTTGGAAAAACGGCGTTCAATGCATGTGCGTAAAGTGTCGTCCCATTTTAGCCTGTGCATTCCACACGGGATAATCAGGGACGACACTTTCCACTTTTATGTTTTTTTTCGTTTAAAGGAAGTATCTTCTTAGAAGAAAGTCGTTCCTGATTATCCTGTGCTTACTGCGCATACTAATCTTGAACGATGTTTACACACTTGCATTAAACCCTGTTTTCCCAAAGCAAGACTCATATACACATTATGGGATTATACAAGAAACAAGAAACGTCTTAGGAAGAAAATCGACCTTGCAAATTTCGAAATCATCAATCACATTTCCTTGATATGCTATTTAATTGAAATATGATTTATGTTAAAGCGGGTATATACGATTTTGTCAAATATTTATGAATTTATATAAACTGTGTAAAAAACTTATTATATATATATTTCAATATAAATTAAAATAAAAATTAAGAAGAACATGTGTCGAAAAATGTTAAATAAGCCAGATATTTAATTCTGAAATTGAAAACGGCTGTACAGCCGAATTCGCCAGCATGTATACCATACATGTACGATGTGCATCTAAACTTAGTTTAACGGTTTATTTGAATTCCTGCAACGATATCTATTCATACGACACACGAACACTATCTCCGATCCTAATACAAAGACGAATGCTTCGGTTATTGTAGGAAAATATGTACGTCACTATCGGCTCGGGGCGCTAATTTGTCTTTGCTGCATTTTATGAAATTCGGCTTTAATGTATAATTTTTCTTGCCTATTTTGTGTTATTGTAACATATTTTATCAATATATTACAATTAAACACATATAAAAAATCGTATATACCCGCTTTAATAAGGCAATTTACTGATTTTCCAATAGCACTGTATGTGAATATTACATCCATTATTGGGTTCGCTTGTTGAACGTCTACATAAATGTATTATGATTTGTGTAATCGTGTTATTTAACAAGCAATGATATTATGTCGAAAAGGGAGGTGCGAAAAACTTCCCCATTCAAAGCTTTGACCATATGCAGAAGTTTGTAAACAGTCCGTGTTATGTAGCCCACGGACTCTAGATGAGTCAATATACGCTCCGTGTGTAGCCTGAATAAATTATTTCTATGTAACCTCATTGATGTCAAATGACATGGCTGTCTGCTATAAGTAAAGATTTACATTAGTTTGGGATAAATGTATATTTTGTCTGTTATTTCATTTAATTGATAACGTTGATTAGTTTAATGTTTTGTGAAGGTTAATATTATCGTATTTTATAGGGCTTTAGTAGTCCAAATAATTAGACGTAAGCTACCCCGCTTACGTCTAAACGGCTACCGTCGTTTTCCTATAGCAAATTGAGTTCAACTTAAACTTCAGTTTTTCTCGTTAAATCTTTGCTAATGCATAAAATTATCATTAATTAGACATAAATGTGAGCGATTACCTCTTAAATGTGTAAAAATTGTGCTTTTAAACCACTTATGTACATTTTTAAAAATAAACATACACAACACACGAAGTGTGTTTGTCGTTTATAGAATTACATTGAATTATCTTGAACGAAATTATTTTTTGAATAGGTTACACATAACCAATTGTTGTTGTACAACAAACCACATCACTTTTTAGCTTTCTGTACTTTTTAATTAAATGAAACCTATATGTGTGTGTTAAAACTACCAGTTGTATCACGGAGTGTATATTGATAGGAGATGATTCGAGTATTTGACCCTTACTGTAGTAAATTCAATCTTATGCAAAAACTATTCATTCGATTTTATTGGTTTATACGTTATCATGTTGCTTATTAATTCCTCTTTCAAAAAATATACGTTTAAGTATACTCCCGTTGCTATTAATGGATTTATAGCGAGATAAACACAAGAAATACACATTTTATGTTTTACCACCGCGCGTTTTACCCACAGGTGGAAGTAACGTACCCTGGATAGTATTTTTATTTTTTATTTTTTTTGGAGCCCAATATATTCAAATAAATATATAAAATCATGTTTAATGAGAAAAAAAATGACAAAGAGCCATGAAAAAAAAATCCCCACCCTCTGATATTGGAATCATAGTTATGATTCCAATATCAGAGGGTGGGGATTTTTTTTCATGGCTCTTTGTCAATTTTTTCTCATTAAACATGATTTTATATATTTATTTGAATACATTGGGCTCCTAAAAATATATATATGAAAAATACTATCCTGGGTACGTTACTTCCACCTGTGGTTTTACCGTGTTGTGGCTATCGATCTTGTACAATTAGCGTAAAGCGAAGCTCCGAGGTTATACATTTTGATGTACCCACTCACGTCTTTTGTTGAATTATAGTTTCATTTCTCGGCCGATTTTGACAAATTATATATCATTAGAAAGCTTACGTTCCGTAGTAAACAGATATATAAACATATATTAAGTGTTTCTTCTGATTTCGACAGCCCGGCGAGTTATAACTTTAACTTTTGCAAATATCATACCGTATTGGAGTTTTAGAATCTAGATTTACGGTTGACATGTTCGTACTTAATACCAATTTGTAGCGTTTATATTTGGAGTTCAGTTTTAAAAATTACATCTTGCTTAGGAGAATAGAATTCTGTATACGATAGAAAAAAAAATGTTTAAAAAAACGAAAGTAATTACCAGAGTTGCGACACCTTAAGGGTTTCGCGGGATGGAATGAGTGGGGAGATCAAATCAAATTGAAAACCGATTATTTCGACCAAAAAATTGGGTACGAAAAACATTTGGGTACGAAAAAAATAAATGGGTAAGAATATAAAAATGTGGGTACGAAAACGTTTGGATACGAAAAAAAATTGGGTACGAAAAAAATGGGAACCAAAAAATAATTGGGTATGAAAAAATTTGGGTACGAAACATTTGGGTAGTAAAAAAAATGGGAACAAAAAAAATTTGGGTACGAAAAAAAATTGGGTACGAAAAATTTTGGGTAAAAAAAAAAGAGTGGGTACGAAAAAGAGAGGGTACGAAAAAGTTTGGGTACAAAAAAAAGGGTACGAAAAAAAATTTGGGTACGAAAACATGTGGGTACGAAAAAAAATTGGGTACGAAAAAAATTTGGGTACGAAATAAATGGGTACGAAAAAAAAAATGGGTACGAAAAAATTTGGGTACGAAAAAAATGGGTACGAAAAAAAAATTTGGTAGGAAAAAAATGGGTACAAAAAAAATTTGGGTACGAAAAACATTTGATTACGAAAAATATTTGGGTACGAAAAAAATGGGTACGAAAAAAATGTGTGGGTACAATGGGTTCATGTTAAGGTTTTAGTATGGCGGACGCCGGATGGCGAAAAGACACTTCATGACACAATGAGCTTGCTATGACAAAACCTCAGGTTTTGTTCGAAAACAGCCGAGCTCATATGCATAAATCAGTGAGTAATAGTACTTATACTCAATAAAAGCTAGGCACAGCGTATAAAATCAGAACCACTGGGCTGAATCTGCTGAAACTTGGTCGCATTATAGATTATGGTCCAAACATGCTACAGAATGAGCGCTTCTGGACCTGACAGCGTAAAACATTAACCGATAATGGACAGCACAAAATGGGTTATTTTGTACAAAAAAAAGTAAACTTTAAGTGGCATTTGATGACTTTTAGACATCAGAAAGTTGCAAATGTTTAATATTCTGCACACTTCGACTTGTTTTTTTTTATACAAATTTAGAAGCATTTATCCTTGGGGTGTATATAAACCCTGTTATTTAATGTCAAAAATAGCTAAGCAGCAATTCCCCTTTAACATTATTCCTTATATTTAATTGTATTGTTTAAAAAGATAACTGTGTATATTTAATCATAATGGCTCCGTATTTCACACTTGATAGGCCACTGCTGGGGCTTGAACCCAGAACTCATCTCACATTGTAAGATGCATTTTTCAATTAAACTACAATGACTGTATCGTGTGAAGTGGAGCCAACATACACCCACATAAGTGAAAAAATCATTACGTCGATATATTTGTCCTGGGCGTTTCCAGACATGTCGCATAACTGTTTACAACAAAAGATGTATACATAGATAAATATACATACATGTAAATGGGGAAAAAATGAACCATCTATTTTTAATTTTTGCTTCATATATACACATTTCCTAGCCATGATTTAGAATTATATCATGTTGAAATCATTTTTAGACAGAATATTACTGAAACTGCAATAAACAATAAGATGGATAGATATAATGTTTACTTTTATCTAGTACAATGAACAAATGTTCTTCGATGCCATTTTCACTAAGGTATAGGTATTGAATCCTGATATATATACGACTAAAAATGAACATCTAAACAGCAGTATTTTACATGAAGAGTACTCACAAAACCACAACAATAATACTCAATGAATGGGCTGTCCGAAATCCGAAAAATATGTACATTACAATAACAAGACGTTAATACAAAATATGCACGTTAACATTATTCAAGATATGAAAGCAATATATCAAGGGATATAGGAAATATTTGGGGTGGTACGCACACTTTAACAAAGAGTCAGTGTGCGAATTTCACTTTTGAAACCACTAGCCCGTTCGGGCTACCAGATGGAATTTTTCACTAGCCCGAACCAAAGTTTACTAGCCCGAACTGTTTATCACAAGTTTTTAAAATAAGTTTATATTTTTGCGGTTCTGGGTAGATTTTATTGCAGGTAGGGTGTAATTGATGAGGATTGCAACTAACAGTTGATCCCAATTAACTGGAAATGTTATTATAATATTTCAATGACACAATACGATTATAATATTTATGTATGACGATATTCGTCAATCAATACCTTACATGCAGTCAAGATGCAAAGGTTTATATCCAGTCTGTAAATAATTTTAGATGTCAATTGTCCCAAATTTGAAATCCGAAACATTTAGCCGAAAGTCTTAGGCCGTATGATAAAGCGAATAGAGGGCAGTGTCTCCTCCCCCTAGCTTACTGTTTTTTTTAATAGTCTTTCTAGGTCCAATTCTGGTGAGTACAATGTGAAAAATTATCAACCAGACCATCCGTAACATCGCATGTGTATTCATCATTCTAGATATTTTTTTATCAAGAATGTCGAAAATAAATTAAAATCGACAGATAATACTGTATCCGGAAACAACTGTCCAAAAACAATCAATGTAAGTCTTTGCACGTGAAATAAAATATGCATAACGTTTGACTGCCAAAACTGAAAACCAGTAAAAAGTAACCAAGCAACTACGCTATCAATATATAATTTGGTTGACATATTCTATTAAAATATGATATTGCAATGCGTTAATTCGTCAATAGATCATTACAAATCCAAGATGGCGGACATTTAAAACATTTGTAGACTTGTATGGTTTTCTGAAAGTACAGCAAATTGAACAACCTGGGTAGATGCATTTTATTTGCACGGTATCAAAAAAAAATTGTCATTCAAACTCTCGTCATGTCAACATAATCGGAAGGGTGAGGAAACGCGATACGAAGCTAAATAAACCCTCTAAGGTATGGTTCAAACGATGAATGAAAATAATATTTTTGAGCATTTTTAATTTCAAAAGTTCGAAAAATCAATAGCCCAATCGGGCTAGTACCCATTGAAATTCAGTAGCCCGAAACAAGATCAACTAGCTCCGGGCTAGTGCGAATTTCGAACATTGTAGAGTTATCAATAATATGCATATTCTACATGGAAAAAGTGTCATAATTCTTATAAAATGCAAGTGATACAGTTGTCTGCTCTTGTATTTAGGTTGGGGTCATGTTGGTTAAGAAATATGCAAAATATGGAAGCAATATGTCAAGGGACATAGGAAATATTTGGGGTGGTACGCAAACTATAACATTTGCACGCTAACGCCAATGCCGGGGTGAGTAGGATAGCTCCACTTTATATATTTCATATATAATAGTCGAGCTAAAAAGTAAATATACTATATTATTAACAACAAGCTTACCTCAATCACAACTTTAATGCAATGCCTATAACAATAAAGTTACAATGATATTTCATTGATTAAAACTAACTTATTACTATTGGTTGCCCGCACTGGCAACCATCTTTAGTATTTTGGTTGCCCAGATAAAGAATAACGAGCCCAGAAATATGTACATGTGTATATTATACTTTCTTTTAATAAAATAATAGATAATTAAATAAATTTGCTGACATTGCACTACTCAATGTTTGATGTTTTATTATGAGCCTGAATTTAATTAATTCCTATTCCTAAATAATGAATGTTATTTAACTAGTATTGATCCATGGTGGTCAATTGTTATTCAATTTTTATTGCACTGAATTGTTTTAAGCTTTAAAAAAAAACAAGTTGCCCGGCCGGACTATCAACTTTGGAAATAGAGTTGCCCAGGCCAAAACTACTTGTCCTGGGCTCACGGGAAACCACTAATTTTCATCCCTGTATACCCTTTCATTTTCTGTTCTTCCATCCTATTCACAAAATGAATTTTAAACCACAATACTTTATA
The DNA here is from genome assembly GCF_020536995.1 of Dreissena polymorpha. Classification (NCBI taxonomy): domain Eukaryota; kingdom Metazoa; phylum Mollusca; class Bivalvia; order Myida; family Dreissenidae; genus Dreissena; species Dreissena polymorpha. The sequence continues at coordinate 14,811,671 of NC_068359.1, read as the reverse complement.
ATAACATTTGTATTGAATGCTAACCATATTATGACCCAAAAAACAATTTTACAAACCCGTAATCCAGTCGCAGCGAGTTTTTTTAATTTAGTTTACCATTATCAGTGTTCTCTGTAAGACCGGCAGCGGGCCATTTAGCCGGTTACATTTACTCTAGACGCCAACTACTTTCCCCAAGTATATCAAGTAAAATGTCACAAATGCTTTAGTTTTACTGCATTGTTGCTGGCCATATAACTGGCTACTCAAATTTTTTTGGAAAACACTGAATTATGCATGACAAACACACAAAACTTAAAATCTTAGATTTGTTTTTAAAATAAATTGACACTTACAGCTTGTCGCCATTAAAATCCAAAGATTCAAATAATTTTCCACGAGATACGTCAACAATTGCTTAATCAAATGAATGAAAAATAAAAGTAAAGAAAGCCGGATTTTACATAAATTCCAGGTTGAAAAACACAACAAGGTAAAGGTAGTCGGTGAGATATAATAATAATACAGTTAGTAAGGCTCGTACCCTGTGTACGGTAAATATACTAAAATGTACCCGGGAATTTTAACACTAAATCGGTTGTTGTCGGCTATTTTGTACAAAAATTAATATATGGTCACATTTATGTCAATTTTCTGTTCAATGGCATTTATATTATCAAAACTCATTGTTAAATCATTAATGTGATTTAATTTTAAATCTTAAATTGTTAAAAGTCGCATCATTGTATGACGTCGTCAAGTATAATATTTTCCGCGACGTTGCACATTTTACCGCCATAGATTTTTTTAAAAAAACATTATTAGTTTGCGAGGTCCGTTAAATTGTGAACACCATATATGGTATTTATATTATGTTTTAACGATTAATTCATGCTGTGTAATAAATATTGTTTAAGATATTTCGATATTGATTGAAAATGCTTCAAATTGTTATTTATGAAACCTCTTATTCTAATGAGTGTATGCTATTATAATATACTTTAAAAAGCTTATCTGTTGTACTATAATCTTATTATTCATTTTTTTATTGATAATTTCATTTATTGTAGAGAATCGTCAATTTTACATCTAGTCGCCAAATGCTTGTTGTCAGTGTTAGTCGTAAATGCTTGTGATCATTGTCGTCAATGTTAGTCGTCAATCCTTATCGTCATTATACATGAAGGAAATAAAAGCAGAAACAGAGATGTATTCTTGATTACTTGCTTATTCCTACGGCGTCCTCTCAACACTCATACTAAAAAGCATGTTGATGCAGATTTTTTAAAAGAGAAGTTTGTTTAAGGTAAACAATATTGTTTTACTTTAATCGGTAGCATGTTTAATGACATCGGATTTTTGGCAGATATACAACTCGGATACAATCTAATATTTGCGGGTATGTTTAAGTTTATTTACCGTACCCGGGGTACATGTAAGTAAAGTTACGAGTACCCGGGGTACATGTACCGGTAAGTAGTACCTGAGCCGAGAATGATCAATCGAGCCTTAGTAAGTGAGTGATGTATGGGATAACATGCACTGAGGGTGTATATTTTTCATGAACAAGTCAATTGAAGGTGTTAGAGATGCATTGATCCATAAGATTAAAAAGGGTAATTAACCACGGGCTTATTAAAATTAAAACGATGACATTACATTGTACCAGCTGTTTATTGTTGTATACTGTAAGCTTGCAATATTTTAAATAATGTAAACAACTTACCTTGTATAAGTTGGCACATTGTTGTCAGGTGTAGAAACTATTATACTTATTTCTGTTAAGTTGCACTGGCTGAACCAAAAGAATTATGTAGTCGTTTCTAAATAATCACGAAACAACCTACTAATGCATATATGCTTGCCAGTTACTGAGTTTGTGCATTTCCATTCATTATACTATCGGCCTTGGCAAACAGCGTAGACTCAGTCAGATGAGACGCCGTGTGATGTCTGCTATTTCGTTACGCAGATTTCCATATCCACTGGTGTTTTTATGTCAAATGTTATGGTTTTTCAATAGATCGTATACTTATCTACAAAACAGCGAATTAGCGTTCACTTTACATCATTTTTAATTATGTTATTTTGTTAATACTTTCTCGCGTACTTTTCGAACCTGTATTGGCAGCCTTTGGTCGACGCCGTCTGCTATTTCGAATGCTGAAAATTTCCATATCCACTGGCGTTTTTTATGTCAAATGTTAGTGTTTTCCAATGGATCGTATACTTATCTACAACACAAATAAGTAGCGTTCACTATACATCGTTTGTGATGATGTTATTTTGTAAATACTTTTTAAGCGTTCTTTCTGTCGAAGTCGGCCATTTTGACGGGTGTGAAAAAATACCGACGTTCCCGCAAATACCAAAATCCCCAGGAAACCCCGAGATCCCACGAAATCCCCAATAATATTGATAATTTATCGAAAAACTGCGTATTTTAATATAGATAGTTGCGAAATACACTGAAATCACTAATGAAACATTGTTTTTATCAAAGTTTGATTTCGGGAATTTCGGTAGGGATTCGGTATATCCACATACCGCATTTTGTATTTCCGGTTTTGTCAAACTTGCGAAACTTTTTCGTGATTTAATCAAAAACTTGATTTTTTCCAGGTATAACGCCTACGCCAACAGGTAGATCGCATTCTTCTTCATGTACATGTCAAATTTCAGCAAAAGTTGCCGACCAGTTTTCAAGCGCCTCAAATCGCGGCTATATGCACCAACTTAATGAAACTTAGCCCCCTTTATCATTCGTTCGAATGAACGTCATCAATGATGACGTCCAATACATCACTCATTCCATAAGGAATGAAGGCGGAAGAAAGTAGCGCGCGTTCCTAACGCACTGAACTGATGCTACGATCTTGGCGATTATGCTTTTGTTTAGAAACCGGCCATTGAATTTCCTTTGCCATGATTATTATATCTTTGATGGAATATATTGTGGTATTTTGTTCACGAAACATATCAATAAAGCTTATTATAAATAAATCTTAACAAATTAACGATTTCAGCTCTTGTTTATAACACAGAAAGGGTGATAACTTTATGATGAAACAGCTTTTATAGCGGATCCTCTCGATTTTATTCGGCTTTGCATGCATACTTGAAATAAAATGGGTGTCAAAAACATTCATCGTTTGCTGTTAATTATCAACGAGGGACTTATGTATAATTATATGAAATGTTATTTACCTTAAATTATCAATTTATTAAAGATTCTTGAATATCACGGTCGGTGTTACGCATTTCGTATTTTGACATCAGGGCATCATGTCCAACTATTCAAAATCATATTTTTTTCACTGGGACGATGACGGCTTAGATTTAGACAGGCAGACAGATAGTTTATTCAGACTTATACAACAGTACATCGTCTTCAACTCAAATATATAAATTATTTTTAGACGAATTGTTAGGTGATTACACATATAGCAGTGATGATTCTGAGAATGTTGCCATGTTTCTTATCCGTGTAATCTAGAGTCCGTGGTTTGAGCATTTTTATCGCGGTGTTCAATAAAAGATATCTCAAAAATCTTGTTTATCGATAGATCTGTGGTTTTATTGCCCCTGTGTTCAGCACAAACCAATTATCTCTTTATGATCAGATACTGTGCCGACCAATACTAAATAGCACTATGGTGTCATACGCCACAGCAGGGACCTATACTTGTGATCATGGAGTCTTAGTGCAAGACTTTAAAAAGTATGTTGTTTCGCTTGCGGTTGTTAAAGCTAAAACGGGGCTTCCCAGCTGGCACAGCTGCAGATATTCGGATTTGAATACCTAAACTTATTCAGACCTTATTCTTAACCGTTGCGCGTTTTACGATATCGGATTTTAGGCGGGAATACAACTCAGTGAAACTATTCAATTTCTTATACAACATTAAGCATACTAACAGTTATTGAAATTAACAATATCAGCGACATCTTTTTAAAGACTAAACACCTTTTCAAGTATCGAATTTAACATGTCAATAAAATATATTAATACCAAAAAAGGCTTCATTTAATATTGTTCACATTAAACCTTTAAATGAAAGTGTCGCTTTAACCATTTTCCGTGTCTTATTTAGCCGCGAATCGTTTGCTAAAAACAGTTAACAAAAAGGGCTACACGTTCTAATTCTTAATGAAATACAAAAATAAGTATAACATAATTAATAACGTCCATAAACACACACGGCAAGATCAAAGTTTTAATGGAAAACTAATATGACATTGTACGTAAATTATTATTTTCGTCTAAATCGAATACTATATATAGAGAAACAATGTATTTATAACCGACCAATGAGGTAACATTATGCAACTTTCAATTTACACAGTGCTATATGGCAACAATATGGAATTTGAACAGTGGTAGTGTTTTAAGGTCTGGACTATCATTACTTGTAAGTTTGTATAAACATTTTTCTAATGCAATAGTAAAATAATGTTTATATTTTATGTTTAATAATTTATTGCATGACTATTCTGTGCTGTTATATGAATTTGATGCCGTTAAAGCTTCCGACATGAATTCATGTCGGAACGATGCTATTGCAAAATAACGTTAAACGATATGAGGTCGATGTAAATCGACCTCATATTTATAGGAGTAAGGGCTTTAGATACGGAATAACGTCAATTTCCAAAGTAGCAATTTGTTTTCGTGGGCCAGACTTTAACTTAGTTTACGGAAGCGTTTGTTTACATGTTTATATCGTTTTGCATTAAGAGTTACTGTCATTACCTGAAAATAAATGTGTATGCTTGTTTTAGTTTAAGAGGAGTTGTGTTGGGTAATTTAGCTAATTTCAACATGTGCTGTTCATTATCAGTGACAGTGATAATGTCAAATCTAGTGGATTGTTGGCTGTTGCCCTTTATGATTATAACGCATATTTCCAGGGATACAATTTGGTTGCAACATTTCATGCACCTAATTGGCGTTTTTTATGGCAAGTCCGGACATGCTTCTCCTACCCCTTATTGTTAGTCAAACAGGGAACACTCTGAATGGTCATGTCTTTATCTTCAAGTGTCCAATCAGATAGTCGGTTGTATCGTTAAAGTACCTCTTCTCGAACCTTACTTCTTTTCGAACCCTTCATTTTTTACATTTCATAAACGTGCTAGCACACGCACTTTGTCACCGTTTTTTGTGTAAAAGAAATTTGATGACGCGGACTTGCACATATCGCTAAATCAACGAAAATGCGTCAAAAACCTGTAGAATAAGTAGATGAATCATAAAAACGTAAAAATCTTAGTATTCCTTAATGCTTTTAACCAGGGATCATATTTTCCCGCAACATCAATCGGTCCGGATATAAATGGGGAAAAGTATCCGAAAATGTATATCCGAAATCATGACAAATTACGTTAAAATATATACCATTGGTTTTGCCATTCAAGGTGGTATAATACATGTACAAGTAAAATTCCCTTAGGCATTTTTTTTTTAACGGAACGAGTTTTCTCAACTGGTTTTATCATTTGGTATTTCATTGTTGTTTCGTGTGCTGTTTTATCAGACTTTTTTCATCGTTGTCAATATTATTAATCTGTGTAAGTCTATACCGATGTTTTAAATTGTTGTCGACTCGATAATAGCTTACAAACATGTTAACTGGTTCCCCGTTGAATATAACCGTTGACTATAATATATATAGAGAGTAACGATAGATAAGGGGAGGTAACCAATCTAACAAACATGCATTGAACCGAACAAATGTCTGTGCGTAGGTTGGCTACTGACAACAACAAACCAAATAATTAAGAAATAATTTGTTGTCAAATAACCCACGGCCGATAGTTTAGATGCGTAGGGATTTATTCACGAGAGCGAAGCATTTGAAACCACCCATCTAATTTTCCGGTCGTGAGTTATTCAACAACAAAGTACAAAGTACACGAATTATTTCGATTCTAACACGGTTTTACTAAAGATTTATTCAATGTATATTATTTTTCTTGTGTACTGTTTTATGTGAAGTTCCGCCCATAAAAATAACTTTCGGCTGTTCTGTCGATCAGATCCGCGACTTTCATTCATAATTATATAAACGGATTATTACGCTGGTGGAAAATGTATCGACATGTTTTGTTTAGTTACAGAGCGTGCATTCAGACGCGTCTTTTCGGATTCTTGGTCTGACGTGCAATTAACCGGTCCTGACCGGTTTAGAGACTGCAGCGAATGGTTTATCGCACCTAATCGATATAAGAATATCATTGGGGTGTGTTAGCATGTACACTGTGTAATCGATTTCATGACATGGGAATATTAATAGCAAACAAAATCGGACCGACTGTTTGGGATTTTCAAGCGGTCTTTCATGACCTCAATCGGTCTATGACCGACAAAACCGAAAAAAATATGATCCCTGCTTTTAACATATGTAATGAATTTCATTAAATAACTTATAAAACATTATCTTATTTTCGTTCTCAATTTTGCTTGACAATTCACACAAATTGGCTGCTGTAATAAGTCGCATGACCATGGTCAATTCATGCGGCTAATAAATTTTTGATGGTGTACACTGAAGGGTTCGAAAGCAGGTACTCGTTGTTTGGGCGGCATTGAAAGTTTTACATGATATGGTGGTGCTGGAAACTAGCAAAAATATGTTATCAAAAGAGGATTAACATAACAATTACAGTTGCCAGCCATCTAGAAACAAGTTATTTATCAAAAAGAGTTAGTATTAATATGTTTCACTATTTTCAATCTTAATCGTCACTATATTTTACATGTCAAAAATTAAGAGGTTCGAAAGATGGTTTGTCCATGATACAAGCTGTCTGAGCTTATGTTTGTTGTTTAACTCTGGCCGACTCAAAATAAATCTTATCTAATCTTTAAAAAAACATTTAATGTTCTATTAATTGAGAACTGTCCAGTTTCTTTCCTAATACAGAATTAGGCATAGTAGGACCTCAAACTTCAAAATGCTGACACACATATTGTTACGCTTTCTTTCAGGTGTGTTTCTCCTCAGCATAAGACCGGCATTCAATAAATATTCAGATGCTTATTCATAGATAACACAGTCTGCATCTTCTGCGTCTTTCATGTGTATCTGATAAAAACTGAACAAAGTATATTTTCCTTGCGTTATTTAATGCCTGCTTCTGTCACACGTGTCAAATTCTTGCACAGCGCAGATTTGGAATAAACAATCATCAAACACATGCTTACACACAAGAACACACATAACCCTCACACACTTTCACACACAAACATCCCAACACTTGCCCCTGCACATATTAACGCATACATACACATGAATGCACACTATCCTTAGCCCAGCTCCTATGTGTATGATTGGTAATAAAATCCTGTCTACTGCCAGTCTTCCCCTATCTTTGATTCAAGGTCAGTTACTAGCATATTAGTAGTGTTATCCGGAAGCACGGGTAGCCGCGATTTCACCATTAACTAACAATCTTTTGGGATCTCTTGTTGATCAGCAAAACGTTTGTACTGTCAACACTTTTTTCAGTAACAAACTGCATCACGTGTGAATGTTCTATCAAGTGATTTCACGCAATCTTTATACCCATGACTCAAAAAGAACCCAGGACTTAACAAGCACCTACCAAAGCTCTTTATAATAATTCAAATTAAAAGAGCAAACTCATATCAATTATAAGTTATATACTTTGTTAGATTAAATGAAAATTAATTGAGATATAATAATCATAAGATGCTTCTTTCTAAAAACAAATCTTTGGTAAATGTTGTTTTTTTTAAACATTCAAATTGGGAAATTTCTTCAGAATATCGGTTTGGTAATGGGTCAGTTTAATTACCAATTGATACTCCAGGAAAAAGCGTGCGTTGTGATTTGACAGCAATAGTGTTGATAACAGAAAAAATACCCAACTAAAAAAGCAAACAACTTTTTCTTTACAAATACATCTACACCTCTATGCCAAATCACCATAAACAGTTTTGATGGCAATACATGTATTTATTGTTCCCACTAAAGTATTCTTAGCCCTGGAAATTATCACCAGCTACAGAACTTTGTCTAAATGTATAATGACTTGTACTAGAATGTCAAAATTCTTATTGTTTCCTTGTAATATACATGTAATAACACATGCAAAGAAATATCATTACGACCATATATTGCCACTGGAAATGGAAATTAGCTTTAAGAAGCATTAAGAATGACTTGAATGAACAGCAAATGCAAGAAAAACAAAAACTATAGCAGAATATATAGGAAAGTTCTAAACACAAACATGTCATGAAGCAGCATGCCTGCAATGGCAAATTAACCCTGCCTTACACAAATTCTTCACTTTTAGCAACAGTAAATATGCAACTTTGATTAGAATCATTTGTTTTTAATTTGGTAAAATAATGAGATACAAATAATGAGTAACACTATGTTTGCTTTAAACTTTAATACAAATTTACTAACCCTTTACAACTTAGATATCTGGTACGTAATTTGACTCATTTGAAGTACCGTAGAAAGTTAAATTTTAATGAAAGACCTTTCTTAACAGATTCAAGTTTTAAAGGCTTCATTTCTAACCCATAGATACTTATGCGCAGCACAGCCATTTTCTGAGTGGGAAAGGGTTAATGACACTGCCATGTTAACCCATTTATGCCCAGTGGACTCTCCCATCCATCTAAATTGGATCAATTTATTTCCAAAATTAGGGGTGTCAAGTATATTTATCTCTATATTTAGAATATTTCATAAAGAAATTCATTTAAGCAAACAGCGCAGACCCAGATGAGACGCCGCACTATGCGGCGTCTCATCTGGGTCTACGCTGTTTGCAATGTCCTTTTTTCAGGACGCTAGGCATAAATGGGTTAAGAAAAGACTAAAGTGCTTTATTCACATGGATATCATTGCCCGGTCATGTTCTTATACATGCCTTAACAGCTAAAACACATAGTTGCAAGTTGCAGATTGATTAAAATCAAGGAAAGAAAACCAAACCAGAATCATTAAGTTAACAATGTTCACTTATCTTCCCTTTGAAGGCAAGATGTATAGCTGTATTGTATTGTGAAACAAGTTTATGAAAATAACTTTGTATTTATATGTTAATAGAAAATGAAGTACCGAGTGATTTCAAGCTTTTACCACTGAAATTTTATACATAGGATAAAAAACAATTAAAGGTTTGTAAAATAACTGAATTTGTATTAATCATGTTCTTCCTTCAATATAGGCCAGTATTTTTGTTTGACCAATTGGAAAAATGACTGGAACCAGCCCTATTGGGAAAAGTACTGGTACCAGCTAAATTGAGAAAAAATTTACCCGAAAACCCCTGAAATTGGAAAAAATTGTGTCATAAAGTCTTCGGATTGGGAATTGTATTATATTTTGTGCTCCCAAATACTTTAAAATTAATTGATAACTATGTGTTGTTAAGTTGTCAATATTTTATATTTGCTAAGGTTCAAACCATAGAGCTGCAGAGGGAAACTAACAATATGTTGCATGTTGTAAAAAAATAGGAGACCTTCCTTTGAAAAAAATTTGCACAGCGATTGGGAAATGTTGTTTTTTTCTTCAATTGGGTTTTCCAGTACTTGATAAAGAAGGAAAAAATCCCTGATAGGAAATAATGCTTCTATTTACTGTTCACATGTAAACATGGCTTAAGTTAAGATAAGTAATTGTTGTTGTTTTGTGTCAGGATTAAGTCAATATATTGACATCAGGGCTTTTCATCAGGAAATTGGGAAGAGGTCTTTGCCTTCCAAATTGGGAATTTCATGGGCCATAACTGCTCATTTTGGGAAAACCATGTTTTAATTTTTTTTTGAAACAGGGTCTTTTTCATTGTGCAAAAGTATTAAAAGACACATTGTGGTGCATTCTTAATCATATTAGAGCTCATTGCTTTCAACTTGGGAGATGCCCAATGTGTCTAAGTAAAACAAATAAAAAAAAATTGTTTACAGTTTGGGAAATTCCTTTATCAGTTTTGGGAAAAAATGACCTTATTTTCTATGGGAAGGGGCCGAATTTTGGCCCCTGTTATATAAGGGTGAAAAGCCTTGGACATTTTCTTGATTGTTGAGCTGGCATTTATTTGTGCATAGTGTTTTGACTTTTGTTATGGCTTTGCAAAAAACTTATTTTCCGTCTTTCACTGTGGCATTATATGTTTTATATATATATAGTTTGCGAAACCAAAATGTATAGCGACTTAATAAGACTTTTCAGTACCTACAGAGCATTTGACTTTAAGGCCTTTGATACTTAAAACTTAGAAGGTTTTTTTCCAAAGCAATGTTGTAACTGTTTTTGTTGTATTGCATTTCAGACGCACATCAAGTGATGACACATTTGAGTTCATTGATACAACAGATGTTCTATCAGTGAAGTTAACTGGGGAAGCGTCAAAGCATCTTTTCACTGGAAATCAAAATAATTTTATTCAGATGACTGAGGTATGATCCTTCACATTATAGGCTACAGAGAGAATGTGGACTTTGGTGATTTTCAACATTTAAAAATTATTGTAGTCATTAAAATTGTATTTTGGTCAAGCTTATTATCTAATATTAAATTAATATGAAAGATCATTATCTACCAAGAAAAAACCTTTAAGGCTCAATCTGTGTCAGAATGTTGTTCTTTCTCATATCTAGGCCAGTTTGAATCTGGGTCATGTGCAGTGAAAAATTAGGTCTCCATGTCAAATCTTGGGAAAAAATCCTGTAAACACTTTGAAAGGCATCATTTATGTCCGAATTGAAATGAAACATAGACCAAATGGTTGTGTTTATCATATCTAGGCAAAATTAAAAACATGAAGTGAACAACTAGGACTTGATGAAAAAAAAAGATTAACAAATTATGTACCACTTGAAGTAAGGTGAGCACTTAAGTACAATTATGACTCTCTTGTTAACAAGATACCACCCAGAAATGTACTTTTGTAAAACTTTCACAAGGCCTCCACACATGTTGTAGTGGCAAGTCCAGCTGAGCACTGGCGATGGGGAGAGAAGGGGTAGGGTGCAGCTTCCTTTTATTTTTATCCTGATTTTAAACTCCCTCTAACCCCTGCTTCTTCAGGCAACATCTCCTACAAGCAAGCGGACAGGTCCACTAACCCTGGAGCAGTTTCAAGGACTCCGTGACAGCGATGGACGACTGGTTGATGAGTCTAGTCTCCGTAGAGCTGTATTTCTTGGTAAGGCTCAAGTCTGGTTAGGTAGACCAATCAATCCATGTGTCTTCAATTAAATCATGCAATAGTATCGGATGCATCTGGGATTAATTTAGCTAGCACATTTTATCATAGCATGTATGAAATAATTTTTATGCCCCCCTTCGAAGAAGAGGGGGTTTATTGTTTTGCACATGTTGGTACCAGATGGTTTCGGTCCGTCCACCAGATGGTTTCCGGATGATAACTCAAGAACGCTCAGGGGTGGCAAAATCTCAAAAAACTATACTTGTCCGCGGACAACCATTTAGGAAATTTAACTTGTCCGTTGCTGAACTACACTTGTCCGTTAATGTTTATATAAATTATAAACGCGATAATTGATTAATGTAAAACAATGTGGAATATACCATGATTTGCTAGTTTTGTTTATAGTTGTATTTCAATAGTACATTCATTATAGCAGTATATTATAAACAATATAAAGACTTTCTAAAACTTTTAATCTTGCAAAGCTAGTGTTATTAAAACATGTGTTGAATATAAGTACATTGTAATCTTAACAAATTAAACTAGTCCAATATGTCAACCTCATCAGACTGAGGATCTGCGCCGCTACTAGTAGCAATTTGATTATCATCAACTGTTAACCATTGAAAATCTGTGAGCCAAGTTTCTTGAAAAGTTCTGGTGCGTTTACTTAGATCATATTTTTTATCATAATCTTTCTTAGTTTTTTTGGGAGGTGAACTGCTCAAAGCTTCGGGTTTCTGCTCCGTTGTTGAAGATTAAAAAAAACTAAATGTTCCATTTTTACCATTAAAGTCGTCTTAAATAACAAGGTAGACCGTGTTTTGATTATCTTACTTTGATACTTTTTATTTCCGTCTGATTGTAAAAATAAAGAAACCAGTCTGTACACTGTCTAACAGTCGGGCCGAATGTTTAAAATGCGGCATGCTCCTGGTCTCTTATAACATAAGGGAGATCAACTGCGCAGGCAAGTGCCCGTATTTTAGCTTGATTGCTCCGCAAATAGCACTGACAATGTAATCGCATGTCAACATCCGGTTTTGTAAAACTTAATTACAGCTTTAATACAATGCATTTTTTTGTATACTTAGACCCGACTTTTAAAAAAACTTGTTGTCCACGGACAACTTAATTGAAAAAAATCAGTTGCCCAGACAAGCAAATGTACGACTCGGGCAACTCGGACATATGATTTCGCCACCCCTGAACGCTTAGGCCTAGGATCATGAAACTTCATAGGTACATTGATCATGACTGGCAGATGACCCCATTTGATTTTCAGGTCACCAGGTCAAAGGTCAAGGTCACAGTGACTCGAAATAGTAAAATGGTTTCCGGATGATAACTCAAGAATGCTTAGGCCTAGGATCATGAAACTTCATAGGTACATTGATCATGACTGGCAGATGACCCCTATTGATTTTCAGGTCACTAGGTCAAAGGTCAAGTTCACAGTTACTCGAAATAGTAAAATGGTGTCCGGATGATTACTCAAGAACGCTTAGGCCTAGGATCATGAAACTTCATAGGTGGATCATGAAACTTCATAGGTAAATTGATCATGACTGGCAGATGACCCCTTTTGATATCCAGGTCACTAGGTCAAAGGTCAAGGTCACAGTGACTCGAAATAGTAAAATGGTTTCCAGATGATAACTCAAGAATGCTTACGCCTAGGATCATGAAACTTAATAGGTACATTGATCATAACTGGCAGATGACCCCTATTAATTTTCAGGTCACTAGGTCAAAGGTCAAGGTCACGGTGACTCGCAACAGTAAAATGGTTTCCTGATAATAACTCAAGAATAATTAGGCTAGGATCATGAAACTTATTAGGTACATTGATCATGACTGGCAGATGACCCCTATTGATTTTCAGGTCACTTGGTCAAAGGTTAAGGTCACAGTGACAAAAAACGTATTCACACAATGGCTGCCACTACAACTGACAGCCCATATGGGGGGCATGCATGTTTTACAAACAGCCCTTGTTTATTTTTATTTGTTCAGAGGGTATTGAAAGTGTGATAGCATAGCAATATTTGTAATTACTGCTTCCCTGTTGTATTTATAAAATTGTGTAATAGGTTTAGCATAGTGATATTACTGATATCTAATTCTAGGGGGTAGTGATATAATATTATGATAGGACTCGCTATTTGTGAAAACTGCTTCAATGGGGTATTGGTAGAATATTGTAAAAGGTCTAGCAAAGAGATAAAACGGATATCTAATTCTAGAGGGTATTGATAAAATATTATAAAAGGTCTAGCATAGTGCTATTTGTGATAACTTCTTCGCCGGGTATTGAAAGAATATTGTAAAAGGTCTAGCAAAGAGATATTTTTTATAACTGCTGAAAGAGGTTTTCATAAAATAGTGTGATTAATTTATATTATATTTGAGTCGCGTTCTGAGAAAACTGGGCATAATGCATGTGCGTTAAGTGTCACCCCAGATTAGCCTGTGCAGTCCGCACAGGCTAATCAGGGACGACACTTTCCGCTTTTATGGTATTTTTAGTTTCAAGGAAGTCGCTCCTTACCGACAATCAAGTTTAGGCGGAAAGTGTCGTCCCTGATTAGCCTGTGCGGACTTCACAGGCTTATCTGGGATGACACTTTACGCACATGCATTATGCCCCGTTTTCTCAGAACAAGACACATATTATGTACATGTGTATTTATATTACTGATTGCAGGGCTGTTTCAGTTGCGTATTGATAGAAGTGAAAGGTCAAAAGTAATCATATTTGTGATATCTGTTGCAGGAGGCATTGAACCAGGCGCAAGAAAGGAAGTATGGCAATACCTTTTTGCACTATACCCTTGTAACTCAACAAAAAGGTGAGAGTGTCTTGGAATAGCAGGATTGTCTGAAATGTTGATGGTAATTATTTATTGAGTAACAAATGTACATTAAGTCAATCATATATTACCAATTGTATTTAAATTATTGATAATTTAAAACCAGAGCATGTTTGAGCACCTACCAACCTTCAAGTGGGCTTGGTGTATCAGTAGAGCTTTGGGGTAGTTTTACTTGCCAAATTGTAAATACTATACATGAATTGTTCACTCTAGAGGTGTTTACTCATGAAATTATGTATTAATGCGTAAAATACTAACTCTAAGATTTTTTGCAGAAGATTTGTATTTTTGTGGTGTATTTATTACCCTCTTAGTAATGCCCTATCCATCCAATAATAATAGTGTGCAGTACTTTTAAAGACAGAGTGATTTTGCGTATTTTTCATATTGCCATGAGGCATGTATTAATTCAACATAGCAAGTATAAATTCCACGTAGCAGACACAAATTTAGTCAATAAAGACTAAAACAGACAGAACTGTCAGTGTTGGTGCAGAAAAACAACAAAAAGGGCCATCAATTTTCCAGTAGCTACAACAAAAATACACCTAAACCAGATAAGTCGTCCACAACATTGGAGAAACGAACAGAGAAAAATGATTTCACCTCAAGCCCAGTGCTATATTTCTGGAAGAGATGGGCATTACCCATCCAACTTCATCTCACCCTCGTGTTATATTACAGGGAGAGAGAGGCATTACTGTTGGACTATATCGTGAAGTATGAAGAAATGAAGTCACGCTGGAAGGAGATCTTAAAGGCTTCAGCACCACCAGGAGGTATGCTCTTTCTGTACATAGAATACATTTTAGCTACATTTTGGAAAAATGGGGTTTAATGCATGTGTTGTCCCATATTAGCCTGTGCAGTCTTTGAAGGTTTTTACCGTTTATATGAAGTCTCCTCTTAGTCAAAATCCACTTGAAACAGAAAGTTTCGTCCCTGATAAGTCTGTGCAGACAACCAAGGCTAATCTGGAACAATTTATGCACATTAAGTAAATTCCGTTTTCCAAGAGTGGGGCCTGTGTGTGTTAGACAGGTATGTTTTCTCATTGGGTTGAGCAATTGATCATTAATTTGAAGGAGACTGAAATACTATTGAAAATTTTGTAAAAACTTCAAAATAATTAAGAAAATAACAGTGTTGCATTCTTAAATTTAGGATCAGTTTACAGAACTCATGGATCAGAAACTTGGCAGGTTTTTAGAAAGAGGCTTTATATGATTCTGGAAATTTCTTAACAGTACAGCTCTGTATAATTACAAAGTTATTAAGAAAATAGAATTTTCAAACGTTTTCATGACATTTATGTAACTGTTTAGATTGTCTTTTAATGAAACATAAACATATATACTAGTGTTTGAATCAGATTTGAATAAAACAATTCTACACTTAAGTGAAGATGTTATCTTTATTTGTACCCTACTGGTGAAACTCCATGGGACTTATGGTTTGCGCTCTGTCTGTCAGTCTGTCTGTCTGTCAGTCTGTCACATTTTCTGGATCCTGCGATAACTTTAAAACTTCTTCATATTTTTTAATGAAACTTGAAACTCTTGTTGCTTCTAGATTGAGTATTTCATTTATGTTTATGTGATGAAGTGTTAGACTAGTTTAAATTCTATTGCAGCTGTCGTATGTATCATGAAGAGAGAATCATTTGAAAATCCTAATACTTATGAAAAAAAGCAAATAGACTTAAAAGGAATGTAATATATTTTAAAATATCATGTGATATTTGCAAATATGCCAATTATGAATTAACAAATGTAAAATCATTCTTATTATCAATTGGAAATCAATGAAAGAAAGCAACAAAAATAGTACAAAAACATAAAATAATGTCTGTGTTGACATAATAATGACAACCTATTCTGCACCAGATCACTGCATTCAATATGGTAGAAATAGATAGGTTTATCCCGAAAGGTTGCAATTCAGTATATATATATATAACATGGCTGACAGGGTGACAGTAAATTTGTCAACTTGAGGAAATACTGTCAGCATTTTTCCGAAAGTTGACAAATTTACTGTCACCCTGTCAGCCATGTAATATTTATTTTATTATACAGAAAAAAACTAGTCAAACAAGAACAAGTTATATGAACCATGAACAATTTTAATATTCAATAATTGTATTTAATTTCAGAGGTGAACAACCATTAATATTTTGATATCAATAATAAAAGTACACTGGTGACACAGTCAATTTCTTATCACAGAAAATAAAAATTCAAAGTGACGTCATTCTGCACGTGATTGCTAAGGTAGCGGGCAACAGTATTTTTTAGGCAGTAATTTTTTAACCGGTGGGTCTGACAGTATTTCTATGTCACGAAGGCCTATGTGAGTTTAGCATTGTGAATAAAAGTGAGGTATAATAATAATTTATGCTTAATGATAATATGTTATTGTGTAAAATTTACTCTTAGAAAATGGGGCTAAATGCATGTGCATAAATTGTGGTTCCAGCTTACTAATTTACTCTGTGCAGTCTGCGGAGACTAATCAGTAAATTTATCCTCCTAGGTTGGATTTTTATGCACCCGGTAGGCTGGCATATAGCAGTTGAACTGTCCGTCAGTATGTCAGTATGTGTGTATGTCAGTCTGTCCGTCTGTCCTAAAACTTTAATGGCCATAACTTTTTCAATATTGAAGATAGCAACTTCATATTTGGCATGCCTGTGCATCTCATGGAGCTGCACATTTTGAGTGGTGAAAGGTGAAGGTCAAGGTCATCCTTCAAGGTCAAATGTCTAATGTATGACGTCTGTCCGTCCGTCCAAAAACTTTAACATTGGCCATAACTTTTTCACTATTGAAGATAGCAACTTGATATTTGGCATGCATGTGTATCTCATGAAGCTGCACATTTGAGTGGTGAAAGGTGAAGGTCAAGATCATCTTTCAAGGTCAAATGTCTAATATATGGAGTCTGTTTGTCCGTCCAAAAACTTTAACATTGGCCATAACTTTTTCACTATTGAAGATAGCAACTTGGTATTTGGCATGCATGTGTATCTCATGGAGCTGCACATTTTGAGTGGTGAAAGGTGAAGGTCAAGATCATCTTTCAAGGTCAAATGTCAAATATATGGCGTCTGTCCGTCCAAAAACTTTAACATTGGCCATAACTTTTTCAATATTGAAGATAGCAACTTGATATTTGGCATGCATGTGTATCTCATGAAGCTGCACATTTTGAGTGTTGGAAGTTCAAGGTCAACCTTCAAGGTCAAAGGTCAAACAAACAAAAAATCAAAGTGGCGTTCTCATGAAGCTGCACATTTTGAGTGGTGGAAGTTCAAGGTCAAGGTCATCCTTCAAGGTCAAAGGTCAAAAAAAAATCAAAGCGGCATTCTCATGAAGGTGCACATTTTGAGTGGAGGAAGTTCCAGGTCAAGGCCATCCTTCAAGGTCAAAGGTAAAAAAAAAATTTTTTTTTTTTTTTTAATTCAAAGCGGCGCAATAGGGGGCATTGTGTTTCTGACAAAACACATCTCATGTTTGTTTATAAGAAACTTCCTTTATAAAAAACATTTACATAAATTAAAAGCTGAAAGTGTTGTCTCTGATTAGCCCATGCAAAGAGCACAGGCTTATCTGGGATGGCACTTGACACACATGGATTTTATTGAGCTTCGTTTTCCCAGGACAGGGCTCCTTCTATATTTTGCAGCCAGTGACCTGGAACAAGGTCTGGTTGCTAGATACCAGTTACCAGACGGTTCCCTTCACCTCAGCCCTGACTTAACCACTGCTCCCCTGCAATATTTCAACCCAGACTTGGTCCAGCATCAGCCTGTGGGCCAGGAAAGGGAACCAACTCTAAGGGAAGTAGCAAAACACTGCAAATTCCTTGATGCCAACAGCCCGGAGACCAAACAGCAGATTTCCTTCATGAAAATTCAGGCCCAGGTAAACCCAGGGTGCAGGGTCTGTTAACTAAACTTGGTTATACCTCAAGAAATCTTAACTCCATTTCTTGAAGTAATTTTTTAAGAACATATTGAATTGAATTGAATTTAGCTGTCTTCATTTATTAACTAATTATACAAAATTTGTCTTGATGAAAACGTCAATTTACTCAAATGAAATAACTTTTAAAGAAATTGAAAGTTGAGTTCCTTTGTTGAAAGAAGCTCATTACTCTTTGTGTATAAAATTGTAATTAAGTTAAATATTTCAATATTTGCTGTGATAACAAACAAGTTCAGAAAAATACTTGTATACCTTATTTAGTATTATTTATAGACAATTGAAATGAACTAGTAAAAAAATCATTTTATAGTTGTTATAAATATAATAAAACATTAGTAAAAATAGACCCGATCGGATGTGGGGAAAATATATGTTTGCCCATGTATGCCCTTCTGCCCATCTATCTGCCTATAATGTCCATTGGATTTTTGTGTCCAAGTTACTCATTCTAGGGGGATATACTCTTTACACAAATATTTATAATAACATTTTTGTTTCTTGCAACAAACACTTACGAAACCATTTTTACAGATGTATGCATCATTATGTGAACTTGCATACTTATGTACTTTGGTGCAGTTTTGTCCAACATCGGCAGATTTATTGTCCTTTTTGGCCAACTTGTGACATTTTTTAACTCGGATCACTTGTGACTTAAGTATTATATCTACACAATTGGCAAAACTTAACAAATACATTGAACCATATGGTTTTAAGAATTGATGTTGTTTTGTATAGTTTTGTCTGGTGAATATTGATTTATGTCTGTAAGAACTCAACTTAGTTATGCCCCCGGTAGGGTGGCATATAACAGTTGAATTGTCTGTCAGTGTGTCAGTCAGTCTGTCCGTCCGTCTGTCCGTCCGTCCGAAAACTTTAACATTGGCCATAACTTTTGCAATATTGAAAATAGCAACTTGATATTTGGCATGCATGTGTATCTCATGAAGCTGCACATTTTGAGTGTTGAAAGGTCAAGGTCATCCTTCAAGGTCAAAGGTCAAAATACAAGGGAAGTAACAAGCTTTTAAGGGAGATAATTTCAATTTTATATCATTTGGCAGGTACAGATCATTTTCACAAGGGAAGTAATATTTTTTTAAAGGATATAATCTGAAACAAATTTTAAGGTCAATGTCATCCTTCACGGTCAAAAGTTAAAAAATACAATCCAAGGGAAGTAATAAGCTATAAAAGGGAGATAATTTCTAAACCTGCTAAATGATATATTGAAATTTTATTTCAAAGCGGCGCAATAGGGGGCATTGTGTTTCTGACAAACTTATCTCTTGTTTGTTTTCTACTTTATTTTTTAAGTATGTTTTCAATGGTTTTTAAGAAATAGTTTATATTTCTTCCCACTGTATATTTCTATTGTACACCCTGAGCATGTATATTTCAAGGTGTTTGTCAACAGACAGAAACTAGATGCTACAGAGATTAGGAATTGTCTTCGTTTAATAGACAAAGATGTTCCGCGTACAGACAGGGACGTACATTACTTCAAGTATGTATATTAGTAGTCCCTCTGTTGGTAAGCAAACAAAATAATCTGAAGTAATAGACATATAAGCTTTAGTCATGGAAATGGGGCTAAATGCATGTGCATAAGGTTTCATCCCTGATTAGCCTGTGCAGTCGGCATGGACTCATATGGGACAACACTTCTTACAAATGCATCTCCTATACTGTTGAAAGAATGTTCATGAATTTTGTCCCAAATGTTCAGGCTGATAAGACAATGTACAGCAGGCATGATTAATTTATGGCAGTTCAAGGCAAGACTCACTGTTTATTCTTTTGCAAGTAGACCATGCTTATTTAACGTGACTCATACGTCTGTCTTTGAGACAATTAGCCAATGGAATGCCAGCTCATGATTAAACTAAAAATTAAAGATAAAATGATTAAAAATTTGAGCCACTATTACAAGTTTCTTCAGCAACTCTTTTGGCTCTTCAAGGATTTTCAAGAATTTTAATCAGAGGTTTAAATCATTGACACAATGCAGGTTCAAGGTCAAGGTCAGGCTTGATCGTTTAACCCTTTACCACATAGATATGTTTTTGACGCATTTGTAGTCCCTTAGAATGTTTAATTAAAGACCTTTCTCCCTACTTTTCAAGTTGTAAAGTCTTCATTTCCCGCCCTTAGATACTGATGAGCAGGCTCGCAGGCTGTTCTGGTTTTATGCTGGTTGCAAAAGCCATTTTCACTTTGCTTCTTATGGGAGGAAAGGGTTAACTTTTCATCCTCCATTTGTGTGTTCAATTCTTTGTGTCAATTGCATATTCTCAATCCCTTTTGAAGGAGTCTGTGAAATTGTGTTAAAATGGTTGTGTTTTTCTCATGAAGATCATGTGCTGAAGGCATGATTCAGTCATGAAACTGAAGGTCAAGATTACAGAAGTTATTGTGGTATAATGTTTGAACCTGTATATTCAGCTACACTTTTTAAAGAACAGCAAGATAGTCTACTTGTCTGGCTGTACTTACCCAATGCCAACCCCTCCCCCACAACATCCCCTCTCCCACGATACCCCCCTCCCCCACGGCAACCCCTCCCCCACGACACCCCCTCACCCACGGCAACCCCTCACCCACGGCAATCCCTCCTCACGGCAACCCCTCCCCCACGACACCCCCTCCCCCACGACACCCCCTCCCCCACGGCAACCCCTCCCCCACGGCAACCCCTCCTCCAAGGCAAACCCCTGCCTCAAGGCAACCCTTCCCCCACGACACCCCCTCCCCCACGGCAACCCTTCCCCAAGGCAACCCCTTCCCCACAACATCCCCTCCCCACCGCAACCCCTCCCCCTTGGCAACCCCTCCCCCACGGCAACTCCTCCCCCACGGCAAACCCCTCCCCCACGGCAACCCCTCCCCCACAGAAACCCCTCCCCCACGACACCCCCTCACCCATGGCAACCCCTCCCCCACGACACCCCCTCCCCCAAGATAACCCCTCCCCACTACACCCCCTCCCCCACGGCAAACTCTCACCCATGACACCCCCTCCCCCAAGGCAACCCCTCCCCCAGGATACCCCCTCACCCACGGCAACCCCTCCCCCACAGCAACCCTTCCCACAAGGCAACCCCTCCCCCACGGCAACCCTTCCCCCAAGGCAACCCCTCCCCCACGACACCCCCTCCCCCAAGGCAACCCCTCCCCCACGACACCCCCTCCTCCACGGCAACCCCTGCTGTTAAATGATTTTAGGGACAGTACTACACCTAGCCTGACCATGCTACGAGAGATGTTAATCACGTATGCTGCCTTCCAACCAACTATTGGCTATGCGCAGGGAATGAACGATATCATAGCCCGGTTCCTATTCGTGTTTGACTCAGAGGTAAGTTACCGAAATAAAATACTTAGCCCTGTTTCATCAAAGATCGTACTGTCAGACTATAGACTATAATTTTTTACAGACAGATTATGTATGTAAATAATAGCAAGATTAGCTTAAGCAATTGAGTTAATATTGCAATAGTAAAGTGTGCATAAAATACTGCAGTTGATATGTAGAATATTTAAAGCTTAGACATTGGCAAATAAAAGTTTATTAATAAAAATAAACTGTAATGCATGAATTTCATTTTTGGTATAGAATTTAATGTTTGCTAATGAATTGTTGATATGGAAGCAACTAGACTCAAATTTCTGTAGATGGCTGTTTAAAAAAAATCATTTGAGCCACATTTTCTTCTGGACTAGATCTGCTTCTCTCAATAAGAACAATAGACCATGGAACTAATATACATGTATTTACCTTTAGCATTCTGCAGTAATATTTGTGGTAATATCATGTTGTTTTCTATGGAACTCCAGGTTGAAGCATATTGGTGTTTCCATAATTACCTTGAGAAAATCAAGACAGACTTTCTAGAAGAAGGCATGGTTGGTAAAATAGGTACATGATGTGTAATGTAATTTGTACAACAAGATCCATTCTAAAAGTAAAAATATTGGTGTTTATTTTTGATAGTCATTAAGGTAGTTGTGAAATAAATATATAAAAAAACATACATTACAAATTCACACAAGAGCTGCCTAATTGAAGACTTACAAATACAGCAATTCTCTGTTATATGAACATTGTTTAAATTAATTTATGGATTTTTTTTCGATGCCAGTTTTCAATTCAAACATTTATTGTTATTTTATCATTTGAGCCACGCTCAGAGAAAACAGGGCTAAACGCAAATGCCAAAAGTGTTTTTCAGATTAGCCTATGCAGTCCACACAGGCTAATTAGGTATGACACTGCGCTTTTTTGGTATTTTTCATAAAGGGAGTCTTTTCTAAGCAAAAAGCCAGTTAATGCGTAAAGTGTCGTCCCTTGTTAGCCTGTGTGGCAAATCACAGGCTAATCTGGGACAACACTTTGCGCACGTGCATTTAGCCCCCTTTTCTCAGAACTAAATAATTTGTGTTTAACTTTCAGTTCTTGTACGTAAACTTTTACTGGAGATGGACAAACCTCTACTGGAACATCTGGAACAACACGACCTGGGTGACCTGATATTCTGCCATAGGTAAACCTAGCCAAAATTGACCTGATAATTCTGAGACCTGATATTTTGCCATAGGTAAACCAAGCCAAAATTGACCTGATAATTGTGAGACCTGATATTCTGCCATAGGTAAACCTAGCCAAAATTGACCTGATAATTGTGAGACCTGATATTCTGCCATAGGTAAACCTAGCCAAAAATGACCTGATAATTCTGAGACCTGATATTCTGCCATAGGTAAACCTAGCCAAAATTGACCTGATAATTCTGAGACCTGATATTCTGCCATGGTAAACCTAGCCAAAATTGACCTGATAATTCTGAGACCTGATATTCTGCCATAGGTAAACCTAGCCAAAATTGACCTGATAATTCTGAGACCTGATATTCTGCCATAGGTAAACCTAGCCAAAATGACCTGATAATTAGGAGACCTGATATTCTGCCATAGGTAAACATAGCCAAAATTGACCTGATAATTCCGAGACCTGATATTCTGCCATAGGTAAACCTAGCCAAAATTGACCTGATAATTCTGAGACCTGATATTCTACCATATGTAAACCTAGCCAAAATTGATCTGATAATTCTAAGACCCAATATTCTGCCAGATGTAAACCTAGCAAAAAATGACCTGATAATTCTGAGACCTGATATTCTACCATACTTAAACCTGGCAAAAAATGACCTGATAATTCTGAGACCTGATATTCTACCATATGTAAACCTAGCCAAAATTGACCTGATAATTCTGAGACCTGATATTCTACCATATGTAAACCTAGCCAAAATTGATCTGATAATTTTAAGACCCAATATCCTGCCAGATGTAAACCTAGCAAAAAATGACCTGATAATTCTGAGACCTGATATTCTACCATACTTAAACCTGGCAAAAAATGACCTGATAATTCTGAGACCTGATATTCTACCATATGTAAACCTAGCCGAAAATGACCTGATAATTCTGAGACCTGATATTCTACCATATGTAAACCTAGCCAAAATTGATCTGATAATTCTAAGACCCAATATTCTGCCAGATGTAAACCTAGCAAAAAATGACCTGATAATTCTGAGACCTGATATTCTACCATACTTAAACCTGGCAAAAAATGACCTGATAATTCTGAGACCTGATATTCTACCATATGTAAACCTAGCCAAAATGACCTGATAATTCTGAGACCTGATATTCTGCCATATGTAAACTGAGCCAAAATTGATCTGATAATTCTGAGACCTGATATTTTGCCATACGTAAACCTAGCCAAAATTGACCTGATAACTCTGAGACCTGATATTCTGCCATGTGTAAACCTAGCCAACATTGACCTGTTAATTCTGAGACCTGATATTCTGCCATACGTAAACCTAGCCTAAATTGACCTGATAATTCTGAGACCTGATATTCTGCCATATGTAAACCTTGCCAAAATTGACCTGATTATTCTGAGACCTGATATTCTGCCATAGGTAAACCTATCCAATATTGACCTGATAACTCTGAGACCTGATATTCTGCCATAGGTGAACCTAGCCAAAATTGATCTGCTAATTTTGAGACCTGATATTCTGCCATGTGTAAACCTAGCCAAAATTGACCTGACAATTCTGAGACCTGATATTCTGCCATACGTAAACCTAGCCAAAATTGACCTGATAACTCTGAGACCTGATATTCTGCCATAGGTAAACCTAGCCAACATTGACCTGACAATTCTGAGACCTGATATTCTGCCATATGTAAACCTAGCCAAAATTGACCTGAAAACTCTGCGACCTGATATTCTACAATATGTTAACCTAGCCAAAATTGACCTGATAATTCTGAGACCTGATATTCTGCCATATGTAAACCTAGCCAAAATTGACCTGATAATTCTGAGACCTGATATTCTGCCATAGGTAAACCTATCCAATATTGATCTGATAACTCTTAGACCTGATATTCTGCCATAGGTCAACCTAGCCAAAATTGATCTGCTAATTATGAGACCTGATATTATGCCATGTGTAAACCTATCCAATATTGACCCGACAATAGTGAGATATTCTATTTAAATCATGTTTAAATCATGCCCAATTGACCTGATAATTGTGAGACCTTATATTCTGCAATAGGTTAACCTTGCCAATGTTGACTTGATACTTTTGATCTCTGTTAGCAGAAAGTCTACACCTAAATGGTGTCCCTTATTCACACTTGGTTCTGTTTGTGCATGCTTGTCACATGTGACATGTGAAAATGGGTCTTATGTTATATGTGGTCATCGTATTCCAGCCCAACTTGCAGATCCAGGCACTCTGTCCAGGAGCTTCCCTGTTATTCATGAGGTCATGCAAGTTTTTTTTGTCTTATTAGCGTGCTTGGAAGCACCTTTTCAGACTGTAAAGGCTGGGCTGGAGATAGGCTGGTAACATATGGCATAAGACCCTTTTTTGCATTAGGAAGCCTTGCCAGGTCAAATGATAAACTTACTGTAAGTTATAAGTAGTGTTCCTTTTTAACTATTTATGATTAAAGTACAAAACTATTGTAATAACTCTAAGTCTTCGGACACTTACAAATAATTAATGTTTCCGTGTCCAAAAATTTCCAAAATTACAAGTGTCAAAAATTTAGGGACAAAAATGTTAAGTCCGAAAATTAATATTGTATTGAATGAAAATCAATAACTCAATGCACAATAGTGTTTCTACTTGGAAATAAATAGAACTTCACATTTTTGCTTACTCTTTCCTGAAATGATAACGAAAAAAATGAAATAACATAAAACATACTGCTTCCTTAATGTTGGGTGAAGGGATTGTTTTCTATTGGTATACATAGTTATTTTCCCAATTACGCAAATGTTATTGTCCATTGTCCTCAGGCATGCGCCTCCCAGGTTTAATGACCTTAATCCCTTTGTAAAAATCCATAATCAAACACATGTCTGGTAATTAAGAGTCACTAAAAATAATTATTTTTGCCAAGAAAGGAGGCGTCAGAAAACTTAAGTGTCCAAAAAGGAGTAATTACGACAATATATGCATCAAAATGGTACTTAATGGTAATAATAATGGTAATATAATTTATGCTCACCAACAATATGTAGGCAATCTTACATGTAGCGCATCTGAGGGTAAGCTTACTTTACTCTAATGTACTTTTAAACAGAGACTTAAAAGAGTTTTTATTAAAAGGCTAGCTCATCCTTGATACTGACATAGTTGTTGCTAATGACAACCAGCCATCCTCCTCAATCAATCTTCTTCATCAAACCACATTTTTACCTAATGACTTTGACCTTTTTATGCCCCTGAATCGAATGATGGGGGGTATATTGTTTTTGGCCTGTCTGTCATTGTATGTTTCTGTGTGTGTGATTGTATTTGTGTGTCTGTCCCAAAACTTTAACCTTGGTCGTAACTTTTGCAATATTGAAGATAGCAACTTGATATTTGGCATGCATGTTTATCTCATGGAGCTGCACATTTTGAGTGGTGACAGGTCAAGGGCATCCTTCAAGGCCAAAGGTCAAATAAATTGTTTCAAAGGGAAGTAGGGGGAATTGTGTCTCACAAACACAGCTCTTGTTTTGACTTTGAATAATTTAAACAATACTTTTCTAACAGTTTACTTCAAATTTGACAATTTCTTTTAGTACCAAGACTGCTTGCGCCAATTCTGAAATACCTACTGTTTAAGAAATTGATTGTGACAAGAAAGCCTGAAACTGTGACAATGTTTGTCTATCCCCTCCAGATGGCTGTTGCTGGGTTTCAAGCGTGAGTTCTCCTTTCTGGACTCGCTGCGCGTGTTTGAGATCCTCAGTTCTCACCATCTGGAACTCTCCTCGATGGAGGCAGAGACTGCCAAGAGGAGACAACTCATGAAAGACTTTGCAAATACTGGTAGGACCTTGTTTCGTTTATCAGTCCACACATGTTTACATTTTAAAATCTCAATCAAATATTAACTTTGATTTTATCCCATCACCAGACGTGCATTGTCGAAATAAACCACTGTGGAATATATTTTCCTTTATTTCGGCAATGCTGATATATAGTTGTCACGCGCGGCAGACTCTTATATCAGTCATGTGTGGAGGATGATCATATTACTCGGAATCAACTATAAAGTAACCATTTTAAGTAAAATCGAATCAGATTCAACAAAACACACAATTTCATACCAAGAAGTAATAGATTTTAAACACAAAATGCAACACAAAAAGCAAAAAATAACATTTTTTACAAATATTAAGTGCGCATACTCATGACGTCGTTATTAACACCTCAATCGACAAAAGTCATATTCTTCCCTGCTAAAGCTGCAGTTTTTTAGTTCTTTTTTCATTATTTCTTTTAAATCAGGGACGTAGAGTTATGATAAACAAAAAGACAGGTTAGTGCCTGATCTTTTTGTAATATATTAGGCTCAGAACGAAAAAATAATAAAACAATGTTTGCTAAAATAACTTTGGGATTTTCCGTGTCGTTTTCCTATTTTATTTTAAAAGAAATAATTGACGACTAAGAAAATTGATGGGTTAAATCGAATACTAGGACGGTGCCGAATAAAAGCTTGTGGTTCAGATTTTCTAAGCCTCGCAAAATAAACTTCTCTATGTCTCCTATTGGGATGATAAAATGTGTTATTGTACCAAAAATTCATGAGAACCCTATATATCTTCCTCATCCTCTAGGTGGCATGGCGCGTACGGCGCCTGTACAGGCAGACTCTGAGTTCACATTTGAGTTGTTCATGTGTGTGGCCCTCCTACAGCACTGTAGAGACCAGCTACTCACATGTACAGATGCTGCTATGGTGTTTGACGTCATCAATCAGTGAGTACAGTTGAGCCTCGCTCTGGGAAAAGGGGTGTCGTGTTCTAAGAAAACAGGGCTTAATGCAGTCCGCACAGGCTAATCAGGGACAACACTTTCCGCTTTTATGGTATTTTTAGTTTCAAGAAAGTCCCTCCTTGCCGAAAATCAAGTTTAGGCGGAAAGTGTCGTCCCTGATTAGCCTGTGCGGACTGCACAGGCTAATCTGGGATGACACTTTACGCACATGCATTATGCCCAGTTTTCTCAGAACGCGGCTCATGGTGTTTTATGCATGTGCAAAAAAGGTCGTCAGAAATAACCTAAGCAGTCTGCATAGGCTAATTAGGGCCAATTCTTTCTGCCTAAATAAGATTTTGGCTAAGAAGAGACTTCCTTTAAAAGAAAACTACAATAAAAGCATTTTTAGGCTATGTAGACTGCACAGGCTAATCTGGAATGACAATAATGACTATACACTATACATATTGTTGAACTCAGTTTTCCAGAGGCAAAGCTCGATTGAATGTTTCCTACGTAAACTCTAGCAGGGTCGGTGTATTTGAGTCACTTGTTATGATCAGTTTGTTTGCATGAAATGTTTTAACTTTATTAAGGGTCTGGGATATATTTAAAAAAAATGAAATTAACTTTAAAAGTAATATTATGCAACAAGGATTATTTGAGAATATGCTCTCCAGTCTGTGTTTTTTTACTATAGTGCGTAATCTGTTTATTTCTTTGTCATCTCTATTCCAGTTTAGACATACAGTTAGATAACATTCTTGAGAAATCGGAACAGCTGTTTTTCAAGTACTGCAGAAAAACTGTGGAGGACAGCTTTCAAATAGTGGACACACCATCAAAAGTGCGACATCAAAAGAGATAGCAAAGTTCAATGTGATATTTTAACTATAGTCTTTTATACTTCAAAGTCTAGACAATGCTGACAAAACAAATTACAGTGCCAAACAATTTAGCAGTGTTCAAGACACCGTTTGTGCAGTGCACAAAGTTCAAGTAATGAGCATCTATCAGATCGCCTGCATGTCTGGCATGATGCCAAACCTGACAAGACAATGTGTCTTGACTCTTTCAGTGCTGGAACCGAATTTTAAAGGCCTTGTCAAACAGTTTGGATCCAGATGAGACGCCACAGAACATGGCGTCTCATCAGGAACCAAACTGTTTGCTATTCTTAAAGTATTCTTTCCAAAAAATCGAAGAAAATGCTAACTTTAGAAATTAAGCAGACGACATTTTATCAGACAACAAATTTCCCAGCATGCCAAGGGTTAACAGGGCCTCCAGAAGTGTGGCACATTTTACTTGGATGCCAATCAGCAGGGTTCACATGTTTATACCCGCCCGTAGTGGGAGCCATAAAGAAATGCTGTGGTCTGTCCTAAGTCAATATTTCTATCATGAAGCTTGTGTTTTGAACATGGATTTAACTATTGGGTGGATTGTTCAAACTTTCACCCAAGTTTTTACCAAAACATACAACACACAAACACTAACTTGGGCAATTTTTTAAATCAAAATAAGACAGATTTTTTAAAATTATTTTTTGTTTTGTTTTATTTTGACAAAAAATAAAGAAAATAACATATGAATAACCCAATTAATTACATCACTGGATTTTGGATTTTGTTTTATTAAATATGTCTTGAAATAATAGGAAAAGTAATAAACAATGGTACATTTTATTAGTGCAGGTGAATTGCTTGGTTACAAAGTCTTCACATGGATGTGCCATTTGAACTCACTTGAAAACACGGTATTAAAGTGATATTAGACGCATCTAACAGTATATAGGTGTCTATCGCAACCGTTTTTTATTTTTGGTGTTATCACTTCATATACACTTATATTTATTAATGCAGCATCAAAATACTAAAACAGTATCCTTGAAAGAGAAAAATAATGCATTTGAATATCAACCGTACTTTCGTTTTGACAACCAACGACAGAAATGATTCGATTAACGATGTGAATCGAAATTTATTTTTAGTGCAGATTCGTTCAAACGACACAAAGACACAATTTTGTTTGACGGATCATTTTAATTTCCTGCAACGATATCTGTTCATACGACACACGAATACTAACTCCGATCCTAATAAAAAGACAGTTCCCCTCGGCTTAGAGGACTGGGACAGTCATGTAAAATATCGCATATAATGTATATTTTTTTATAAACAACTAGTAGCAAGATGAATTGCAGATATATTCTAAAACTGAAACGTCTTTGTGAGCTTTTAACTTTATTTGTAGCTAATCTTTTGAGTGTTTGTTTAATGGGCGCAAAAATTCCTGTTTGAAATTCAATTCTTAGAAAAATGAACTGTCTTGTACAATCATGTGGCTTATGTGTACAGATTATTTCATGTCAGGTTGTAATACTCTACGGATTACTATAGTCTAAACCATAAAGATTAAGACAGCTGAAAAGGAGACTTTATCTCTCTGGTTCCAATACTCAAGTATCTGTTTCAAACAGTCTGTCCTTGAAACAATCGATGCGTCTGATATGATCTCTATCAAATTGTGTAATTTTATTCTTATAAGAGTATATTATAATTCCGAGACAACAGTCTGTCACATAAGACGCTTTGAGAACTGTATTAACGTGTTAGTCAAGACCTTCAAAGATAAAGTCGTTGTCTCCGTAGAACTTCTGGACAGTTCAACATGAATTGGAAAGCTTTATAGATGGAGCCATGTTAATTGGAATGCATATGTGGTTATTTCTCATCTGTATACATCTGCCAGTATGTACACTTATAAATTCCATAGGGCTAATTGCTTTCGTCTTTATTATTCAGTTGTAACTTATATATTTTACTGTCTTGTTTATAAAAATAGAATAAAACCATTGAAAATAGCCATTCATTTTTACAGAATAAGGTAATGTTTTCAATATCAAGTCATTGGCGTTTTATTTTACCTGCATCTGGCCAAATGCGCTGCTTTTTTGTACCCTAATAAAACATTTGATCGCTTCAGAAAACCACACACACAAATCATCCCGAAGCGTAGAGGGATTCTACTGGCGATTATTGACAAAGTGCGACAGCATTGGGAACCATTATTAGCTTCGTGTATAAATGACAAATCTAAATATGTATGGGCACCAAATTTTGCTTTAGTGAAGGAAACATGAATATTCAAACACGAATTTGAATTGGCTTTATACTTTTTAACGAGAGAACCGTATAGGAAGTTTATGCTCTTCCGCGCATAGAATTCTTTTTGACGGCATTCGCTAATTATTAAAGCGTAATACAGATGAAAAGCGGCTATCATCGGGTTTCGATGGCAAGAGATCACACATAACCTACAGCCTTCAATGAAAGGCCACTTTAAATTTGGTAATTTTAGCGCATGTCTTTCGGATTATCAAACTGTCCATCAGCTTACCAACGATTGATCAGGGAAGCGATGCATTAATAATGAGCAAATAGTACCTCCGAGGTGGCGCGAGCGATGCATTAATAATGAGCAAATGGTACCTCCGAGGTGGCGCGAGCGATGCATTAATAATGAGCAAATGGTACCTCCGAGGTGGCGCGAGCGATGCATTAATAATGAGCAAATGGTACCTCCGAGGTGGCGCGATTCATCGAAGATTTATTTATCTACACATGTACAGAAACATACTATCACAACCCATTTGGAAACGTGAGTACCTTCATAAGTTGTGGCATAGAGAATGTTATAACAGAAACTAGATGTATTTTGCCTCTGTGACGAGCAAATTTCCACCCAACTGATTCGCTAACAACGTAAAATAATTGCTTTGAACATGTATTACGGTTAATGTTACAAGCACAAAAACTTAGCTTTTTGTCGATCTAATAGATAAGTTGCTATTTTCCTAAAAGAGATGGAGCCAATACAAAGGAGTAGAGGCTAATGACAGGATGTGGCGCCACTGCACATTTTCAGCTACATGTATTTTAATTTGACGCCGAACATACACTTTTTGTGTCGTATTCTAGGTTGAGAGTTCGATAATCAAGAAAGTAAAGTCTACATAATTATGAAGAAACATTTGTTTAAAAAAGAATTTGAAAAGGTCTATCATTTAATATAATATGAAACTGGAAAGACACTTGATTATTATTTCTTAAAAAGGGTAAACGATTAAAGCCGGAGTCATCCCATTTTTTGCAGATGTTAATAGGAACAAATGACATATTTTAGCCTATTTATGTTTCTTTGACCGTTGCCTTTTAGCATTAAGCAATTGGAAAAGGGGACAAAACTCATCGTTTCAAGCAAAAGTAACATCTTTTTATTAACCAGGTTTCCCGAAGGAACAATTCTTCAGAGCGCAACTCGTCCTTCATTTCTAAACGGATTTCTATGAAACTTTCACAAAATGATTGTCACCAAGTGCCCTGACGCATACTGTCGGGATTTTATGATTCGGTCGAAATCAAGGTACAATCAGTAACAATGCACATTTTGAATTGTCTTTCTTTATCAAACTTTTTTTGAAAACCTGGTTTTGTGACAATTGTGTCCCTTGTTATTTCGTGAATTATGTTACTGTTTAAACACATTTGTTGTAGAAAATATATTTGAGAATTTAATTATTGGTTTTATTGAATATTACATATTATAGGTTTATATCGTACAATATGTTTTTAAGGTTATTGACTTCTTTATTTAGTTGGTTACTTATATATTTACAGTTATAAATAGAATAGAAAAACAAATTCATTAAGTCATATATTTAAGATTTTAAAAAGATCATTTTAATAGAATTGTGCCAAACATCTCAGCCGTTTAAAATGTATGTTTGGAATAATGTTTAAAATGAAGGGAAACAGCGCTAATGTTGGAATTAACATTATGAACGTAGCACTTTCCACTTCCTTACAAAATACATCAAAGCAGCCGACAAAGGGAAAACTTAATGGGTTGATTCGCAAAGACTAAGAACATAATATTAAACTCCCTGCAGAGATTTGAATGGTTTGAGAACTACTGTTATCATTATACACAACTTAATGATGGGCGATTCACGTTATTATTTTATTTTAAATTATTATTATAACTATTACTAGTATTATTATATCATTTTAAATCGTTATTTCTATGTAACAAAAAACACAAATAAAACTGCCGTTTATGTAGAAAATTACATTGATTTGATTTAATTTGAACATGTTACTTACTTTCATTTATATTAAGGGATTAAAACAAAACGTCATAGTTTATGTTAATTTCACATCGTAACATGGCTTTCAGCTCTTAAGCTCGTGTGTCCATTTGATAACCACTGATTGTTTCCGGAATAGCGGTTCTGCATCGTCGAGAACGATTGCTTTAGAGTTTTCATCCCCACCTGCTATCATTTATTGGGCCTATTCCACTAACCATTTTTTCAGGCGCAAATATTCCGTGTTCAATGTTTAAATCGAACTGTTTTTATTTTATTTAAGAGGTGAAAGTGTCGTACGTGTCAGAAATATGTTTAAACGATACGCGTTTATGATAAAAAGTTAAAAGTATACATACAAACATGGTCCATCTGAAAAAGAAATTCAATTATCAATAATCGATAAATCTACAATAAATTGTGAAACAACTAAGGAAAAACCAAACGTATTTTCCATATACATAAAAAAGCTCTGCTGCTTACAGCCTCTAAAATACTAGTAATACAACATTGGTGATCTGTACCGGCTTCGTTCTTCTGCATACACACAGCACAAAGCACCGTGTTGTAGCGTTTAACCCCTTTATGCCCAGTGGACTCTCCCATCCTTCTAAATTGGATCAATTTATTTCCAAAATTAGGGGTGTCAAGTATATTTATTTCTATATTTAGAATATTTCATAAAGAAATTCATTTAAGCAAACAGCACAGACCCAGATGAGACGCCGCATTATGCGGCGTCTCATCTGGGTCTACGCTGTTTGCAATGTCCTTTTTTCAGGACGCTAGGCATAAATGGGTTAATATAGAAAACAAACTCTAAAATTGTAATGTATCACTATGAGTGAACTGTTTTATGGATAATGATGTCAGATATAATTCAGCAATGCGATAATTGATTATATAAGGAAACCACACATTCACTGATTATACGTTTGTCGTAACGAAGATCTTCATTAAACCAATTTAAGTAAACTATTTATTATAAACCCTTAAGAGCGACCGTCACAAATATTCAAACTTAATTAAAATTAAGAAATAATAGTTATAAGTCGTCGTTTGTTGTCAAATAACCGATGGTCAAACAATTTGATGCGTACGTGCTAAATGCACAGCTTTATAATGACTAACTATTTCCTTATACATTGTATGTCTCTCAAACTGTTCACTGCCAATACTCGTCAGCAATATTAGTTCCATAAATGAATGTGTTCATTCATTAAATTCTTACAGTCCCGTTCGAGATTATTCTTTCAAAATGTTATTCACATGACAATTAAGGTTATTTATGAGAGAATGCAGTTGAAGAACTGAAAACTCTTTAATCAGTGATCCAACAGTACTACTTTGTTCGGTAAATCGCCGAATTTCCTGCTGCAGCCACAATTTGTGGGAAGCGAACAACTAATATTTATTTTTTGGATCGGTATTAATGTCATTTCTTCATAATTAATAAAATAATGTTGTTTTTGTACTCACAAAAAATTTGTAATGATGGTGTGGTCTTGTGTCGGTGGTGGTTTGGGGGGGGGGGGGATGCCGGATTACCAAACAAAGAAGTGTCCGTATATGGTGACCACCAACCAACTCCGATGCTTATGGAAACGAGGATTGAACTCGGGTCGCTTAGGTGAGAAACGCGTGAACCAATCACGTTGGTGTCATTTCCAACTATTTATTTGTTACTAAAAGATTTTCAGTTTTGGTGTGACTTTGTATTGTGGGGGACGCCGAAAGTATCCGGTGGAAATCCCACCTGCCCGGTATAGTGACAACAAACCAAACTCACATGCTTTCCGGAACGGGAATGATCCCGTTTCGACTAGTTCTTCTTGAATGCTTTGAGCTTTTATGAGTACATACGTACAACTCAAACCCAGTAGCTGGGAGTTGGATTTTTGCATCTATCCCGACCCCATGATATATACATTGTGTATGGTCATATCATGCCTGGACCCGGCCAAGTATTTAGCATGTCTATCCGTAGTATCAGCCCTCTTAATGAACGCATACGAATTTTGGAAGTGAACAAATACAAAAACACACATGTCTTGTATGTCAATCTATAGTTCAATGTGTATTATTGGACATAACAACGAAAACTGCATTTAAATCGGCAATAAACTGGCTAGACTTAGCTCCCTGTAGTGATCTGTTTCATGTACAATTTTCACATAGTAATGGCCCGTCTAATTGGTTGCTAAGATTTGTAACTATATATGCGTACGTGCTTGTTCTTAACTTAATGGAAAAACGAAACTCTTGCTGATGCTGTTCTTAGAATAGTTTTAACCATTTTATTCAACAATAAGCGGCATATAAAATATTTGATAAAGCTACTATAAATCCATAAACAAACTAACATAATTGTGTGTTACATAATTAAAAATCGTAGCATCACCCTGGAGTAAACATGACATACATTGTACTTTCCAACGGACAGCGGAAATCATGAGAATGATCGTCGTAATAGTCATGGATAACCATCAAGTAAATTACAACTTCTAAAAATTGAAAAAATAACAACAGCATTAATTTCCAGCGCTTCTTGGAGGTTTTTCGTTAAAGGCACGATACTATGAGGTGGGCCGATACTATGATAGTAAGGGGTACTGTATTAAACGAGTTCAATTTATTTATAATGCGCAACTTTTTAAACAATATATTTTAAGTTTTAAATATTTAATAGTATAAGATTACACGTTTGATATTTGTTTTACATTTGGTTCCAATAAATGAGCGATGACATTACCCTTAATGCCATTCAAAAAACATAATGGTGGTATGTATGAAGAGATCCTCACTAGTTATTAATTAAACTATACATTTATATCAACGAGTGAATAAAACAAGTGACGAGCTTAACCTTTTTGTGCTCAGAATTTCAGGGTTTTTAAGTAAAATGTTTGCTCAGCAAAATTATGTTGTTTCTTGCAACAAAGATTTTAATTTAAGGACAACTGAAATTGCGTTATAATATGCTCGCGATAATGAAGTAAGTTTTTCAACAATAAGTGGTTTGCTTTACTAGCTCGACCGAACCCATTGTGGTAAATTTCGACTTGGAAGATGTCTGTCTCTTAATAACCCTATAGAAGTGGAAAACAACGTTTTTATACTAAAATAGTTTACTTACAAAACATTGGCCGACCTTCCTATCATATATATTTGGAGATTACAAAGAAAAAATATTATTGGCCCTGATAGAATTTATATAATAATTATTTGTGGTTTCCGATGTAGTTTTCGGAACGTAATCTTCTTATTTCCAAATATGAAATAAGTTATTTTACTTAAAATTACTTTATTTTCAATAAATGACGCTTATTTTTATTATCCAATATAATACTTGCATACGTGTAACGCAATTACAGCAAACGTCACTTCCACTGTGACGTCATTTCACGTCGTTACTAGTGCATTGAACAACACATACACCAACTGCACAAATATGGGGAAGTCAGGATGTTTACCGCCCGGAAGCTGCCGGTGGCTCGTGCAATTTAAGAAGTCGATGAATGCCAGGGTAATGTCTTAAACAAATTGACTCGCTTTTTTGCTACCAGATTCGTGTTTTTTTGTTTAAGACTAATGGGTATAACCACCTTTTGCTGTTTCATAATACAAGGCCATGTTGTGTTCATATATCAAACTTATATCGAGAATACCAAGGGTTTTGCTCGAAACTTTATACTGTATGCATTGTAGTTTCACTAGTTTGTATTGAGTCTTGCAAAGGCTTGTGAATATCTTTATTTGTTTGAAAGCGCAAGATGGACTTGATAATAATCATTGATGGAATGTTTCAACACAACTCAAAATTGCATTACTGAATATTTGTATTTGTATTATGAATGTTATCATCGCTTTGTTGTCAGTTTTCCTTCATACACTGCTCGAAAAAGTTCATTTGCTTTAGTTTTGTGGCTGAATGAATTAAACTGGGGAACCGGATGATGTGTGGACAATTGATTAACCCATTTATGCTTAGCGTCTAGAAAAAAAGGCCTTGGCAAACAGTGTTGACCCATAAATATAGAAATAAATATACTAAACATCCCTACTTTTGGAAATTAATTGATCCAATTTAGAACAATGGGAGAGTCCACTAGGCATAAATTGAACATTGTGAATTAATGCAATCAAACTGAAAATATGTAAAGCCATTGAGCACCAAAATTCTCCGATGCATGCTAGAAAATATTAGCTTTTAAGAAATGTACGAGATTTTTCGATGTACTCAAAATGCATCACATGCTGTTGCATGCATAGAAACTATGCAATGTTTTACCGATTTGATTGCTTTTGTTAAAAATAATTGAACATAGCTCCGGAAAAAAAGGTTTGAATGCATGTACGTAGTGTCGTACTAGAAAAGCATGTGCGGTCCACACAGTCAGATCAGGGACGACACGTACCGCTTTTATTGTATATTTCTTTTAAAGGACTTGCCTTCTTAGCAAAATCCAAATTTGGTGGAAAGTGACGTACCTGATTATCCTGTGCGGACTGCATAGGCTATTATAGAACAACACTCAATGCACATGCATTAGGCCCCGTTGCTCCTGAAAGAGGCCGAATGTTAATTAAGTGTATAAGAAGTTTATCATAATCAGTTTCTGCTTTCTTTTCCTAGTGTTTGCCTTATAAGACTTTAGGTTTCACGAGAGTTTCTTTTGAGAAGTAGAGCTCGTAGGAGACACTGCCCGATCGCGACCTGCTGTACATGTAACGATATTTAAACAAAACATGTGCGTTCCCGGGCTTCGATTTGATGTTCATTTATATTTTTTATTATAAACGATGTTTTAATGAATATGTACTTAAAATTAACAAAATGTTATCAGATG
Source organism: Dreissena polymorpha (assembly GCF_020536995.1). NCBI lineage: Eukaryota > Metazoa > Mollusca > Bivalvia > Myida > Dreissenidae > Dreissena > Dreissena polymorpha. The sequence continues at coordinate 14,774,264 of NC_068359.1, read as the reverse complement.
GCGAAATTCAAAAATGACTTCAAGCGGAAGTTTTTTCGTGACAACAAGCATCTGGGAAGCCTTCGTGCCGACCAACTTCACAATGAGACTGGAACCCGAGATATGGAAATCACGAAAAAGACGTCCAAGCCTGCAGCGGACAGTAATGTCCCTAAAAAGAAGGTCGTCAAGAAATCAACTAACGGTTATCAACACTCCTTGTATGCTGAAGAAGCAAGTCCCGAGATTCAACGGACTCAAGTTGTAAAGAATTCGAACGACGAAAACAACCGGAACTCTTCGCCAAATTGTCGCGGTAAGAATCGCTTTAAAGAACTCTAAATAGATTTTGGATCGATAATATTAAGGCTTACTACTTGCTATTTTTGGGGGGTTCACAACAGGTTTTGCATTATGACTTACCTTATAAAAAAATGTTTTCCTCTAGATTCAAGCCAGGTCACAATCAAAGACGTTGTTCACGAACCCACTCCAACACGTTCCAAGGAAGAAGAACTAGGTATTAAAAATTCATGAATTATTAATTAATGAGCTAGTATTATGACTACTTTTATTATAATCATTGTTATTACTATTATAATTATCATAATAATAATAATAATAATAATAACAATAATAACGATAATAATAATAATAATAATAATAACAATAATAATAATAATAAAATCATCATCATCATCATCATCATCATCATCATCACCAGCACCATCATCATCATCATCATCATCATCATCATCATCATCATCATCATCATTATCATCATCATCATCACCACCACCATCATCATCATCATCATCATCATCATCATCATCATCATCATCATCATCATCATTATTTTAATTATTATTATTATTTTTGTTATTATTTTGTGTGTTATTATCATTATTATTTTAATTTATGTAATTGTTATAATTATTATTGTTAGTAGTAGTAGTAGTTGTATTATTAGTATTATAATTAGTATTATTTTAATTATTATTGTCGTCCTCGTTGTTGTTGATGTTGTTGTTGTTTGTTGTTGATGTTTAAAATAATCGACGATATCATCGATTGAATAATAAAGTCAAAGGCATTATGTTTGTAATAACTTCTTGTATAATTACACCGTGCTTATGTTGCAATTAGATGAATTCGTGACTACAGTCATCCGCAACTCTGTGGCACATCTGATCAAGGAAGCCAGCGTTGTGTACCTAATGAAAGAGTCAGCGGAGAACTTGCTGAAGAGAAACGACAGCAATGTGGAAACAACCGGCAAACACGTTATCAAGGATACCGACACCACCAACCAACACGCTGTCATTGAAACCGACACCACCAACCAACACGTTGTCATTGATACCGACACCACCAACCAACACGCTGTCATTGAAACCGACACCACCAACCAACACGTTGTCATTGATACCGACACCACCAACGAATGCGTGATCATTGTTACCGACACCACCAACGAACGCGTTGTCATAGATACCGACACCACCAACGAATGCGTGATCATTGTTACCGACGCCACCAACGAACATGTTGTCATTGATACCGACACCACCAACGAAAAGGTTGTCATTAATACCGACACCACCAAGGAACAGGTTGTCATTGATACCGACACCACCGATGAGCGCGTTGTCATTGATACCGACACCACCAACGAACACGTGGTCATTGATACCGACACCAACAACGAATGCGTGATCATTGATACCCACACCACAAACGAACAGGTTGTGATTGATACCGACACCACCAACGAACGCGTGGTTGTTGATACCGACAACACCAACGAACGCGTTGTTATTGATACCGACACCGCCAACGAACACGTGGTAATTGATACCGACACCACCAACGAAAGCGACAGTATCAAAGAATCCAACGCCATGAACGTCATCAAGGCATCATCCGAGATCGTCCTGAAGGAACAGGGCGACAATTTCGACATCAGCTACGAACAGGTTGTCAAGGAAACCGACAACGTTTCCGTATCTTCAAGCGTGTTAAGCGGTAAGAATTTTTGGCATAATTATGCGATGAAATTATTGATGGTAAACATACTGTTGTGTTGCTTTAAACGAAGGAAACATTTTACTTAAAAATAACAAACTGGACATAAGTTCTTTGTATCTTTCCTGCCAAGGCAAATACAATTGCCAAAAAAATTACTTTTATTTCTACATATTACAAGTATTTTTTCGAAGAACGCGGCTCGGAAGGATCTAGAGACCCATGAGTGGGGATCGCATCTACGATTACACGGTCGGGAGGTGTACACCATATCCACTTTACCATGTGAAACTGCATCGACTTAAAAATATTGACATTGTTTGGCACCAATTTTCAGCTTTTGCCGAGAGCGCAGTGAAGGCTAGTCTGTTTGAGATGGATGTCGTTGACAACGTTAACCACTCCGCGATGGTCCCGACGTCCGCCGTCAAGGCTCGCAGATCACCAAGGACAGTGAAGGAATTCTTAGGTACGCGTGGTCCATTCAAAATGAGTACTCATGTACAATTAATGCGTGAAGCATTTGAAAAATAATAAAAACAATTATAAAGTACATTCGTTTTTCATCGGTTGCATTGCATTATTTTATATTTATATTGCGCGATATGTTTAAGTTGTGTAGTATAATGTGCTTTTTATTTAAAACTTAAAATATACACATACTATTATGATCGCTTGGGCGTGTAAATACGAAAATATTTAACGATGGTCTGTATTATTGTGGCCGTTAATGTATTTCAGAGATGATTGGAGTACCTGATTGCCGGGACAGCTCCAGCCTTCACCTTCCCGACGTCGATATTTAGACTTTTAAATTAAGCCCCAGTCTCATATACGCACGGTTGGCTACGGCAGTTCCGGACCATCACGAATACACCCGGATCAAGATCCGGGACGATCCGTGGACTGGTTGGTTTCTAAGCGTAAAAGGTTTTACCAAGATCATAACGTCGGTGACAACACGGCACCTTACCGGCCACACGTACAAACACGGACATACCCGGCAGCATTACGCAAACAACACGGAACACTCAGATCTACACGACAGAGACACTTACCATCAGGTTGGTTTTCGGTGAATCCACTATTTTACAATCAGATCTCAAAAGTGTATCCTCGAAACTTTTCATTTTTATGTGACTCTTAATTGCATAATAGTTTCAGTTTGTTATTATCACACAGCATAAAATCTTGCACATATAAGTATCATATCATGTCTTAAATTTTGGACATGGAATTTGCTTCTAAGCTGAAGTAGGCCCGACGATATTCGCGTTGGTTATTTGTTTCCGTTTTGATTGCGTTCAAAGATATCCGAAAACACATCTATGAGCGTGTTTTCGTTTTGTCATTGTCCTGGTTTGATGTTGTGATAATTGTCCAACTCGTCAACAGCACTCGCATTTTTATGGCCATAGCGAAGTGAAGATTCAGGATCAGGCAAACAGGCATACCATTTCATTGATGATGGTTTTCTGCTCTTGAAAACTTGAAAACCACGGGATGAATTATCGCTGCCTACTTCAACCCAAATGAATCTATAGCTGGTGTCGACCAAGGTCAAATGGATTATGGAAGGCTAACCCTTGTAGTTGTAGTGCAAGGATCAATCACGCTGAGGACATTGTATGTCGATTTGCTTCCCGACCAAAACACAAGCACAGTTGTGTAGCTGGTAAGCGTCGCCGAACTGCTTGGCGATGTTCTCCCATTCATGTTTTCAGGACAGCGAAGTAGTTAATCAACAAACTCTATCAGTATCACATCGCAGACCTGATGATAATCTTGGAATTGGTGCAGTGTACGAAGCCATACATCAGATAGTGGTTATTGTCCCCTAATACTAGGTACCGCAATGTTATTGCCAACTTAATTCCAACTGACAGATGCTTCTCTTGGTTGGCTGCTTTGGCTTGGATCGGTCTCAATTTCGTGTCAGAATCTCTTGGTATGTCTGATAGCCCATGGAGGAAACCAAAGAAGTCATTGGCGTCTTTTGTATTCGGTTCTTTCATCAGCTGAGAGTATTGATCTAGGACTGTTGTTTTGGTAGGCCATTTTCTGACCTAGATGGTCAGAACATTGCTTGCCAGAAGTCCAGACCTTGGTCAATACGCTCCGTTGATGGACGAACATAAGGAAGAAGACGCCAATGGCTTCTTTAATTTCCTGCGCATGGGCAAACAGACATACCAAGACATTCTGATACGCATTGGAGACAGAATCAAGCTGAAGAAGCCCAAGCTACGAGAAGCATCTGTCATTTGGAATTAAGTTGGCAATAACATTGCGGTACCTAGCATTTGGGGACACCACTCTCTGATGTATGGCTTCGCACACAACACCAACTCCAAGATCATCATCCGGTCTGCGTTGCGATACTTAAAGAGTTTATTGATGAACTAATTCGCTGTCCCGAAAGCATGAATGAGAGAACATCGCCAAGCAGTTCGGCGACCCTTAGCAGCTGCACAACTGTGCTTGTGCTGTGATAGGTTAGCACATCTGCAAACAGAGCCTCGGCGTGATTGACCCTTGCACTACAACTACAATGGTTTCCATTCTATAATACATATGACCCTTGTCAATAACTTCTACATATTCATTTGGGTTGAAGTAGGCAGCAATAGATCAGCCTGTCATGCTCAAGTGTTCAACAACAGTGAACTGAAGGCAACCATCGACATAGGCGTGTTGTTTCTACATGATCCTTAATCTTTACCTAACGACGACGCATCAATGCCGTTCTACTTTTCAGCAGATGAAACTCTGTGTCCTGGCAGGACGACATGATGTGAACATTGTGATTGAACAAAATAGTCTATGAACATGTCATTTTATTGTGATTGAGGTATAATTGTGAACAATGATATGCGGACTAATATTTTACGAAATTTAAGGAGGAAACATCATTTGATAATAGTATTTGACTATTATGCTCTGTGTGATAATAATAAAAATGAAAATGTTATGTCATACCGGTATGTCATACGTGTCATATCGATTTAAAACATTTCAATGTAAAACGTAGCATTCAATATTAAGCGTTAGAGATCTGATTGCAGACTGATGGAATCATCGGAAATCAACTTTATTTTATACAAGTTATTATCCCGCCGGGGCAGACGTGATTGTTCCGTATCGCTGCCATGTTTGTCCGCGTCATTGTCGTAAAAGTCCGGGATGGTCCGTGAAGATTCCGTGTTTACCCGTGGCACTACGTGTCTATACAGTGTTGGTCCGTAATAGAACGTACCTCTGCCGGGACAGTCCGTGTTGCCGCTGTGTTTGTTGGGTGAAGCTTCCGTGTAGGTATGGACTGGTCATTGTGGATCCGGTGTTGAATGTCTTTGGAAGACCGTATACGCTAAAAAAGCAAAAAAACTCATCAGATTTTATTGGATCAATAACCGGGCGATCAGGGACGATCTGGGACTGCCATAGTCATCTGTGTGTATTTGGGACAAGGCTTATATGGGCTTTACAAATTTATAAAAAAAATAATTAAACTTTTTGAATCTTAATTAATAAAGAATAAATGTTTTTGATTTTATTGTGTTTCTCACTTCTAGATTGACATGAGAGCTATGTAACAATCCGATGTGCAATAAACCCATTTAGCAATAAATATATTGCAAAACGGGTTGGAGTGTCTTATTGCAATTTGATTTTACAACAACCCGTTTTGCATAAAACCCGTTTTGCAATAAAATCATCGCAAATTTATTTGCAATAATTGTATTGCAAAACGGGTTTGAGTGTCTTATTGCAATGTGAAAATTGTATAATTAAAAGTTATACTAGTAAGACCGCTTACAAAAAAACATTGCGTCTAAGAAAAAATACTCATTTACAGCGCAAAACAAACGGACAAATACACCAGAGTGGGATACACACGTTTGACAGAATATGATTTACTGTGTAAATGGGTCATAAACATTAGCAATTACCTTGGTAACAAGACGAGAATTATTTGATTCTTCCGTCGTGTGCTGGGTGGATCCTCTCGGCATAAATTAAGGCATGTGCATGGTGATACCAAAACCGGCTAGTAGCGGACCAGAGTCGCGGAAACCTCTGTCCACCCGGCTCTTAGCGGACCAGCGTCGCGGAAACCTCTGTCCACCCGGCTAGTAGCGGACCAACGTCGCGGAAACCTCCGTCCACCACGACAATATCACCGTCACGAATCCAGTTCTACAATTATATGGTGGAATGTATGAAGAGATCCTCACTAGTTATTAATTAAAGGGGCCTTTTCACAGATTTTGGCATATTTTGAAGTTTGTCATTAAATGCTTTATATTGATAAATGTAAACATTGGATCTTAAAAGCTCCAGTAAAAAATCATGAATAAAATTTTAAAAAAGGAAAAAAAGAAGCCGGTACCAGGGCTCGAACCAGTGACCCCCGGAGTCCTGGAGTTAGTCTGAAGTAAAAACGCATTGGCCCTCTCGGCTATTCCGCCGTGTGTGCGCAATGATAGTATTTTATACTTTATATAAGCAATCTTCGTAGTTTCGTAAATTAAAACGACAACAACAGAACTCTCCAAATTATTCAATCGTTTCGCGTTGCAACGCTTTATAATTTTTAGGTTTTCAAATCGTCA